>NC_048308.1:71999703-72131461 GCF_013100865.1 Trachemys scripta elegans
GGGGGCAGGAGTGTGGAGAGGGATCGGAGCAGTCAGGGGACAGGGAGCAGAGGGGTTTAGATGGGTTGGGAGTTCTGGGGGGGCTGTCAGGGGGCAGGAGTGTGGAGAGGGATCGGAGCAGTCAGGGGACGGAGCAGAGGGGTTTAGATGGGTTGGGAGTTCTGGGGGGGGCTGTCAGGGGGTGGGGAGTGGTTGGATGGGGCGTGGGAGTCCCAGGGGTCTGTCTGGGGGTGGGGGTGTGGATAAGGGTTGGGGCAGTCAGGGGACAAGAGGCAAGGAGGCTTAGATAGGGAGTGGAGTCCCGGGGGGCAGTTAGGGGCAGGGGTCCCAGGAGGGGGCAGTCAGGGGACAAGGAACGGGGGGAGGGTTGGGGGTTCTGGGGGGGCGGGAAGTGGGAGGGGCAGGGGCGGGGCTAGGGCGGGGCTCCTCCCGTCCTCTTTTTTGCTTGTTGAAATATGGTAACCCTAGTTAACACCTGTTGGTGTACAGAGAGATGAGCAGCCAAGAGCTGCTTGAGAACTCCAGATGGCCGGGGGCCGTACTGGGGAGAGAGCTCTCTGCTGCCATTTGCGGGGAACAAGGAGAAATGACTGAATGGGCCAGGCCGTATTTGCATTTCAGCTATGTGACAGTTTGGGGCATTTTTGGTTAACATACAGTTAAGTTAGGGGGCAATAAAATGCTGTTGCCCCTGTTGGGAAATGAAGGGATGAGAGAAGTGCACCAAATGTGCCTCTGGTGAGGGGTCACCTTGCTCTTGACAGCAGTCAGGCACAGTGGGGTAAGGGAGCTTGGACAGAGGGTTAAAGGGAGAAAGGGATTTTCCTGTCTTGGGTTGGGACTGCTTCTCTGGCAGTGAGGACTCTGACATTGATTCCTCTGAACACTTGGTTCAGAGATAGCTAGTGCTCTCTGCAGCTGCCTACCATCTTAGCTCTGTCTACACTCTTAAAGCTATCTGACAGCTTCTGAGGTGGGCCCCTCCTACCCAGAGATTAAAGCTGAAGGCACTTTAGCTGGGTCAGATGGCAGAGCCCCTAAAGCAGCCTAGGCTGCACTGATCTGCCATGGTCCTTAGACTCCATTCACCCTAGACAACAAACTGTGAGTGGGGCCCAGGGGGAAGGGAAGTGACTAGAACAGAAGAGCCAGTGGAGGACTATTGCAAAAACATCCAGGGGGGTGGGAGTTTTATCTGGCAGTATTTTGTTAACCCATTAATTGCTGGCTTCCCACGTTTATTCTGTTCTCCACTCTTTCTCCCCCACTTCCCACCCCCATAAAGTTCTCTCTGGTGTAAACCCCTGGACACAGTGCTTGCGAGTGGGGAAGTGTTGCCTATCAAGGGTACCTGGGGAGATGGATTTAGTTTCCTGGACTTCTGGGTCGGGGCTTAGCCAATGTTGTTTACGTTTTCTGAAGGATCCCAAGTGAACCCGGCCCTGTTTGCTGCATTTGGCGGAATGGCGACCTTCCTATGGAATTAGCCTTGTGTCTAATGAACTAGTGATGCAGGATTATTAGAACAGTCCTGCTGGGGTATACTACATATTACATTGTATATAGAGATGGGCCCGAGCTGAGAAGTTTGATTTGGGCCCAGCTTTCTGTAATCACAAGAAACTGATGAGAAGCACAAATGGTGCCATGAAATCGTTTAACTTTCCGAGGCATGTATGAATTGAGTGCTTTGGATCAATGAGGGAACAATCTGGGTGGCGTGAAAAGCTAACTGGTAACTCCAGTTAAAATAAATCTTAGGCAGGGATTTTCCAAAGATCCTAAGGGAGTTAGGCATATACCTCCTATTGAATTAATTGAGTGCTTAACTCCCTCTGTTGCTTTTGAAAAATCTGCAGCTGTATAGGCATGGTTAACATTTTCAAAACTCCTAAGTGAGTTAGGAACCTAGGCTCATAAGTCATGAGGCACTTTGGAAAAAGTTACCCATGATGCCTGGAAATGCTCCACTGTTGCCTTATTTTACTGCTTTTAGTTTCAAAAAAATTTGTAAAGATTCCTTAAAAAAAAAAAAAAAAAAAAAAAAAAAAACCCTCAGCTCTCTGCCAGAGAATGCTGTGCTGTTTGGTTTGAGTTTCCTTTGTGGTGGAGGCTCCGTGCCTTGTCAGAGGGCTGCTTGGATGGTCTCCATAATCCCACAAAGCACTTTACCGTAATAACAGTTAATTAGTGGGGCTAAAACTGATCAACTGCAGGCCCGTTTACTGCTGAGCTCAATCAGGGAGCAACATGGATGGTTCCTGCCTCCCTTGCTTCAAGAAGAGAAACAGTACCCAGAAACTCTCCGCTTGACAAATAAATAAAGGGAAAACACAAAAGGATCTGGTACCAAGCCAATGCATATTAGGACCAGAATTTTAACTAGAAATATCCAGCTATTTAGATCTTTTGTCTATGAAGTTTTGTGTAGTAGTAACCCACAGTGTAAAAGTCTCCTACTGCACATTGGCCTAAACTTTTAAGTGAGATAGCATAAGGGGCTTGATTTTTTTTGAGTTCTGAACATCCAACATCACTAATCAATTTGAAAAAAATTACCCTATAGTGCCTAATAACTCAGGGAAACAAGGTTTTTCAGAATGGTACAGTGTGCCATTATAACCCGCACTGGTTATCATTAATTTTCAAGGCTCAGCTACAGCTAGCAAAATCACAGTTTGAATGAAAGGGGGGGGGTACAAAATAGCCCTTGATAAATATAAATACAGTTTTGATATGTGCAGTTGAGGCCAAGTTCATTCATCACACATTTTGCCTACAGTATATTTTATTAACATGCTTTATAAGAGGAATGTATGGAAAATGTTTCCCCTCAATATGTACTGGATGCATCCTCCATTATCCTTATAACAGCAGATTCTGTGTTCTGTCCCTAATGCATCATCAATAGAATTGTTAATAAGCTCTAATAACTGTTACATACTTATTACAGAATCATGATTGTTTGAGCGAGAAAGAAGCCATCATCAATTTGAGTATGCAGCCTGGTTCAGAAAAGCATGTAAGCACAAGTTTAAGTACATCTCTATTGAGAGAAGTACTTAAGCACACACTTAACTTCAAACATGTTTTAAATGAAATCCATATCTAAGAGTCCTTCCTGAATAGGGATGCTTTCCCAAGCCAGGGCATATGTTTGTAGGTCTAGCAGTTAGGGTGAAAAAAATCTTTTACATTTGTAAACTTGGCAAATCTTATCTAAAAATAATGAATGGAGAATGTATACAAAAGCTTATGGAGCCATTTTGACAGAGTTACTTCCCAGAGCGCATCTACCCTTTGCATAGCAATAGGAAGTCCAATCCATTCTTATCTCTGTTCATCACCATATAGGAAACCTTAGTTTTTGTGCCTGTTTTTTTATTATTATTATTATTTGAAGTGCAATGGCTCTGTTCCGTTTTCCAGTTGGAAATGGCCATCACGGTTGTTTTCTGGGGTTGCTTCCCTGACGCTGGATGCTATCCATTTTGCATTTATTTTCAACCAGGAAAGTTTCAACCAGGAAACTTTACACAGCTAAACCTCACATCACCAGAAATGCAAATGCAATAGAGTGCAGCTTTTTGGTAAATGCTCAGAGCTCTCAGATGCTATTGGAAGACTAAACCTCACCACCAGAAATCAAACTCCCTGCTTTAAACCTAAGCTTATGGTACAATAGGAAAAAGACCTAGGGAAATGGCCAGGGTAAAGTCTGGGGAGGGGCATAAAGAGCAGAGGGCACCGCTGAACTACTGAAACAAGAACTGTTTGCAAAAAGTTTGAGTTTCAAAATTCTTCCCCTTTTCCAACCCATCTTACTTGCAAGATTTACTGCGTATTTTGTGTTTTAATAGATACTTGTGTTCATTGGGATAATTGGCAAGAGAGAAAGAAAGAGAGGTGTGTAAAAAGCAGGCTTCATCTCTGGTGCAGATGTGTGGACACTGCATGCACACTGCTCCAACTGAAATGAGCATGGGCCAGGGAAACAATTGCTCCAAAGTGACCATTCAAAGCCTAGTTATTAAATGTCCTGCCATCGTAGCTCACCCTCAATGTGAGGGATATGAATAATACATTGGTATTTCTTTCACATGTAGGCATCCTTCTGAATTTGAGTTAAACACAGAGGACAGAATTCTGTTCTTGTTTTCCTCTCTTGAAGTCAGCTGGGTCTCTCCCAGGCAACTGAAAGTACAGTCTGGGCCTTAATCAGGAACTTTCCTCAAAACAACTGTGCTTTTAAAAACACAGCTCTTGCAAGTATCAGGGGGTAGCCGTGTTAGTCTGTATCTACAAAAACAACAAGGAGTCTGGTGGCACCTTAAAGACTAACAGATTTATTTGGGCATAAGCTTTCGTGAGTAAAAACCTCACTTCTTCGGATGCATAGAGTGAAAGTCTTGAAAGACAGCTCTTGCAGTCACTTACAGCGGTTATTAATGGCAGTTAGATTTGCATATTGGGGGAAGAATACATCCTAACAAAAACCCCTGATTACAGCATCTTTTTTCCTGACACCCAATGCATGTTGCTATCTGAAGCTCTTGCAATGCTTTTTGGTAGGGTATAGTATAAAAGGAAGAGGAAAGTCTATAGAATACAACAGGCAATGGAGCGAGTAAGACAAAGCTGGTAGTAGAATGACATTTTTACTGTAACACCTAGCTTTTGAGGCTGTCTCTGGTTCTGACAGCTTTGGTTATCAATTCCCAAGCAGCCCTGTGGATTCAGTTTCCAGAGCTGCACTCAAGCTGTCAGGTGGTGATGGCAGCAGGATCGCAGGGGCTTCTCTTCTCCAGTTTATACAAAGATGAAATTAGCCAAAAAATACATAGCAAAAGAGCCGATGATTGTAACCAACAGCAGGAATAGATTGCTTTCTTCTCTGCTTTGCAAAGCACAACACGACTTAGAATCAAAGCCTTTTTGTAATTATGCATATAGGAGCTTACAGAGCCATAAACCAAATATGATTTTCTTTCTTTTTACAAACGGGGGATACAGGATGGCCTTAGACCGGGTTGGAAAATGATTTTTTTATCTAGGGAAAAAGTTTGACACAAATTATTTTTTCCTCCTGTTTTCATCCAAATCATTCTTCAATTTTTTATTTTTATTTTTTGTGGGGCAAGAGGACCTTCAGTTTTGGTTGCCAAAAAATTGTATGGTTTAGACAACAAATCCTGCCATTCGAGGCTCCTTCGAAACACAAGGGAAAGAGCAGGAAATAGGGTTTTGTCCAGCACATCTCTACTGTTACTGTATTCTGCGTGGGTGTGGAGTGCCTCTTTGCGAATCAGTCTGGATAGCTGGCTCTGAAATGCCTCACTGTGAGTTTCTAAGGCCCAGGTGGCAGATAGGCACCTAACTCCCATGGACTTTCAATAGGAGTTAGATGCTGCCTTCTGAATCACCCCATTCTCATGTAATGCCACTCACTGAGTGACACGGAAGCCCCTGTGTTTCCCTTTAAATAAAATAAATAAATGGAGATATCCTATCTCCTAGAACTGGAAGGGACCTTGAAAGGTCATTGAGTCCAGCCCCCTGCCTTCACTAGCAGGACCAAGTACTGATTTTGCTCCAGCTCCCTAAGTGGCCCCCTCAAGGGTTGAGCTCACAACCCCCTGGATTTAACAAGCCAATGCTTAAACTACTGAGCTATCCCTCCCCCATCCTGCCATGCCCTCTCACTGTTATCCATATCCCCTGTGATTGCACATTGCCACTCAACTTCAGTGCTGTAAATCGGCGCTTCCACTCTCTGCCTCTCCCTTCCTGCTGTCCTTTCGGGGCGCTCAGGTTGACTGAGTGAGGGACAGAAGCTCAAACAGTTGCCACACAGGCCTCCTGGTTTCTCCCAAGCCGCCTGAAATTTTAAAGCACCAGGATTAAAGCCCAGCTGAACCTCAGAAGTAACTTTCACACCCACATTGTATGAGCTGGTTTGAAGTTCCCCCAAATATTTATGTCCCCATGCTTATAGGGGGTGGCTCTCTGCCCTTCCCACTAGTGGCTCAGCTGTACTGAGATTTTGACTCTGCCCCAGCTCTAGATGCACAGGTTTTTAGATCTAGAGGTCTCAGGCTCAATACCCACTATTGACCCCTCATGCTGTGTTACATACAGTTGTGCTAAAGCATAAAGTTAGGAAGTGAGGCTCAGGTGTTGAAAGGTATTTGGGCATTGCTGTGCTCAGCTTTGCAATGCCTCACTGCTTTAAGAACCTGAGTCTCATTTTCAAAAGGGATTTAAGCACTTAGGAGCCAAAATCCCACTGAGAGTCACCACTGAGTGCAGCCACGCCTAAGTACCTTTAAAACTCTGTACCTAAGAGACTTGGGTGTTGTTGCTAGCTATGAGATTGGCTGCTTGTACACTCTTGGGAAAGTCAGTCGATTTCTCTGTACCTCTGCTACCCTAGCTGTAAAATCAGGATCGTTCCTCATCTCCTAGGGATCTAGTGATGTTTAATTCACGGGTGTTTGTAACACATCCTGAGCTCCTCAGATGGAAGGAATCATAGAATTGCAAAATATTGTTATTTATTTGTCAGTCTGTTCCTCTGAGGCTGTTGATAAAAATAATTCACATTTGGCTAACAGCCCACAGGGAAGTCTAGGCAGAACGCTGGAAGCTGTCAGCATAGTCACTTTCTAAACCAATAAATCAATCATCACAAGTCCAAAACACAAGCATAAAATATTTCAGACAAACTCAATTTTCCAGCCTTAAAACAAGGGCGCTCTCTTTTTTTAAAAACCATTTTAACACTGAGATTTAGTGCTAAACTGACAGGCTTAACTTGTAAAGTAACTGGCAAATCTTGAAAGAATTGTGTGGGTTTTTTTCCTCCCCAAAGGATGCAGTTGAGTGACATGGTTTTTCACTTTAGTGATAGACCGTACTTGCGAGCAACTATTTAGATATCTAAGTACTAAAGCAGCCCCAGGTCTGGTTCCTATCAATAATACATTTTGTCAAAGAAAAATTGAAACAACATGGATGCCACATATAGAAATGGAAAGTATCAAATTAATTTTAGTCATAAAAGAGCACAGTCTGACTTCACAGGACTTCGAGTGGCCTTTTGTTTCACATGGATTGCCCTCCCCTAAGTTTCACTTTGCATGCCAATTACAAAGGAACTAAAAAATCTCAGACAAGAACATGGAGGGAACCACATGATTTCATTGCCATTGGTTGGGGCAGATTAAATCAAAAAATGTATGTGAACTAAGCCTGGGATATTCAAATGTGTAATGAAACATGAAAGCAAGTAAGCTTCACATGGTTTTGGACGGGGGTAGAAATATTTTACCCAACGTTAGGTACAGTAGCAATTTTCATCTGTCACACAGCTTTAAAAGCGTTAAAATTAACCAATCTGCGACGGTAACCCTTCTGTGTTTGAAAGGTATCTATCTGCCCCATTTTGCACAGAGTTGGAGTGTCAGGAACTGGCATTAAAAGTTCTTGTTTTGTAGTACTGAGCCCAGAATGTGGCTAACCCCAGTCAATAACTGCATTCTCTATTTGAGATTCTCTGAAAAGCTTGGATCCTGAGATAAGGTTATTAAAATATATATGCTGGGTGACAAAAATTCTCTGTCATCTGCTGTGATGTTCCTTGCCCTTTAAAAAGATTAAATAATGATAAAACCTAGTGAATTAGGCTTATTTTGATGATGGAATTGGAAATGTCTCAGGCTACTCTATTTTAAACAAAGACCCCTCAGAAACATCTGTTGCCCAGAGGGGAGGAGTTGGAAGATACCTGTAAAACCTGTTTGATCTGGATAGAGAAATCCAGTTCATTCTGTCCTTCACATTTACAGGAGATGCTTAATATCATGAGAGTGCACTGTACTCTGCTTTGCTGATGTGTCTATCAGCCAGGATTTTCAAGACAGCTCAGCACCCACAGTCAGGGTCAGATTTTCAAAGAACTTAGCTTCTATTAGGCACAAAAAGAATTGGCCGGATTTTCAAAGGAGCTCGGCACTTCAGGGGGTACATTGGTTCTGAGTTGTTTTGAAAATCAGTCGTGTCGCAATTGGCACTCAGCACTGCTGCAAATCTAGTCCTGATTGAGATGACTCAGTGTGGCTGAACTCTTCCAAATCAGTCCCAGTTGCGGGTGGTGAGTGCTTGGAAAGCCAGCCCTTAATTTTCATTTGCCACAGGCTAAGTGAAATTCATGCCATGCCATGTGTAGCAAGGAATATGGCAATGGACATGTCACATGAAAACAATATTGTATCCTCTATGGTTCAAAGCAGGACTTCAAAAGCTTTTCAGAGCTAACCGGAGGCAGGATAATATATGATAAACCAGCTCTAAAGACAATTATCTTTTCTTGTTAAAAAAAAAATTCTGTATATAGTGAGACATACTTGTATGGTAGGGATGTTCTGTTATAAAGATGGGGAATTGTAACTATGCAGCAAAATAACCCCCCCAGCAGTGAGTCTCAGAGCCTGGTGCAACTGACTCGGGCTTGTAAGGGTTGTATTACAGGGCTAAAAATAGCTGCAGCCCAAGCCTGAACATCTATATGCCACCTTGGCTTTCAGTCTCACTGCTGTGGGGTTTGTTTGTTTGTTTGTTTGGGGTTTTTTTTTTTTGCTGTGTAGACATACCCTAAGTGACATGACCAAGGTCACACAGGAAGACTGTGACAAAGAAGGCAATTGAACCAGATCTCCTTAGACCCAGAGTAGCTCCCCACCATGGGATCATCCTTCCTTTCTGGACAATAGCATGTGGAAGTCTAGAATCTACAGATGGAAAAGACTAATCAGGTCATTAAGCCATCTATTTACCTAAGCAGGATTGTTTCCTGTTATACATTTGCTGGTATTTGTTTCTCTCTTATTATTGTGCCAATGCTTTACTAGGGGGCAGAAATTAGATTTCTGGGGCAGTAATTGTCTTGATCATCATTCTTTTTTTTTAAGATTGAATCTAAATTTGTCTTTTTTTCAGTCTTCTGGTACCCCCGTAGTTCTCGCAGAAATACTTGTTAGTGGCATGGAAAATTTCTCTGCTAATCACTGAATACATTAGAATGTAGAGCTGGTTGGAAAACAACTGATTTTTGTTCCCCCGTTAAAAATTCAGTGAAAATGAACACATTTTGAAAAAAATGTTCTTGATAGTGAAAACTTTTTTGCAGAATTTTTCCTGCTCGTCAGAAAGCCATTTTTCACTGAAAAAAATTTTTTTTGACTAGCGCAATTTTGACCAGCCCTATGAAGGATACATGCTGCATATATTCCCTTCTGTGATCTTTATTTGTGATAAGTTTTATAAGATCTGTCTTGCGTTCCAATTATTCAGACATCTTTTCTTGTTTTTTTTTCTTCTTCAAGACCAATTTAGAAAAGACATCCATTACCCTAATCATTGCTGAGTTGTCCCCTGTGCAGAACCCTCTTGCAGGCATATGACTTTAGCTTTTGAAACAGCGTTCACTAAGAGCCTGATTGTTCAATGAACTCCACAGGTGCTTGGGTCCACACAAAGAGCACCTGTTCCAGGAACTGGGCTAGAGGTTTTAGCTTTGTGACAGGGACTTGGGCACTAGTGTGGGTCTCAGGATGCCTGGGTTCAAGTCCCTGTTTTGCTACAGACATCCTGTGTGAGCTTCAACAAGTCACTTCGCCTTGCAGCTCCTCACCTGTGCAATGGGGCTGGTAGCACTTCGCTCCCTCACGGGGCTGTTTGAGGATAAACACATAAAAGATAGTGAGATGCTACAGTAAAGGACCCATATACATATCTTGGATAGCTCATGGCATAGAGACGGGAGGGGGGCGGGGGGCATTTTTCTGTTTCCATCTCTACAGCCTGCTCAGACATTGTGGCTGAAGCTGTCACAGAAATAAATCAAGGCATAAGAGTCATGAAAGTCACGACTTCAAGGATGACAGAAATAGACTCTTACTGTAACAGGTTAATGCTGATCTGTGTTTAATTATTTCTTTTCTCCCTGTGACCACCAGCTGAAACGTGTTTAAAGCATAACCACAAGCTACAGCTATGTTGGGCCTGGGCCATTGATCACCTATACAAGGACACTGGGACAATAAGGAGGGGGTAACACTGAGCCTGGGAGCCTGGGGACAAAGGCCCTGAAGGTGGAAGGCAAGGACCTGTCTGCAGATGCATACCTGGCCCTGAGTTGGAAGGTGTGTAGTGACTGAGGCTGGGGTTTGTAGGAAGAGCAAGGATGGTCGCATGGTTAAGGCATTTGAGTGCTGCCCTGGAGACCTGGATTCTGTCCCTGCCTCTGCCACAGAGTTCCTGTGTGACTCTGGGCAAGTCACTTCAACCAGACTTTTCACAGATGGTCACTAGTTGTGTATTCCTCATTTTCTGGGTGCCTGACTTCAGACCCTGGGACTGTATTTGCAGAAGTGCTGACCACTCACAGCTTCAACTGAAGTCAATGGGAGTTGGGGCCTGAATATATAAAGTGCTATACAATGCTAAGTTCTCAGAAAGATCAGCTCCTAGGCCTCTCAAATCAGGAACCTCACATGAATGGATCCTTTTGACTTTAATCTCTGTGTCTCAGCTCCCTATCTGTATAATGGGCACAGTTCCCCTTCCGCACCTCATGGGGATGCTATGGAAATAGATTCATTAATGTTTATGAAGCGCTTGGCTATTATAGTGACCGGCAGGATTGGAAAGCCCAGGAGGAAATTGGTAATTTTATAGTCAGAGCAGGCTTTGAACAGGGTGCTGTACATAAGGCCTATGGCTGCATGTTGAACAATGAGGGTAAACACAGTATTGAATAGCTGCTCATTAAGTGACCATCAGCCATCCTGTGCATTGAATGAGGCAGGGGTCCTGAGGGGAAAACGGTATGTGATCATGTAACTAAAGACTGTATCGTAATGCATGCACACAAGGGAGCAAAGTAAGATTGCACAGGTAGCTTAATTCTGGCATTTGCTAACTTTTGAGTGCTTGACTTTGCAACCTCAATAGTGTTCTTTTAATGCAGTTTTTGTGTGTGTGTGATCCTAAAAATAATGTGCCCAAGATTGTAAGGGGTGCAAGCTGGAATCTTAGAGGTTAATTTGCAGCGTGTCTTTGACTTTCTTTAGATCTCTTTGCTTTTCTGCCGTTCGTATTTGCCTCACTTATTGAAACAATACTAGCTCGCTGTTCCGTCGGAGGCATCTGTTTATTTTCTTTGCTTTGACTTTCAACAGCCTAAACTAATGACTCATTTTTTCTGGATCCTGGCAAAGAGCAAAGGGAAGTCAGGCTGGGCACTATTGTTTTGAACTTGGTACTTAATCAAATATTATAATGAGAAATAGATTGAGATTCTGCAGCAAGAAATTTGCATATATTTTTTAAAGAGCAAACCAAAAACATCCTATCTTGAGCTGTGCAATCTGTTCAGAGAAAAGCTCTTTGCTGTTCCTACTGCCTTAGGGTGTGTCTACACTGCTGCTGGGACCGTGTCTCACATAGTCACGCACCAGCTCTGCTTGAGCTAGCATGCTAGACATAAGCGTGTAGCCAGGGCATCACAGGCAGTACCTTGGGCTAGTCGCCTGAGTACAATCCTGCCCACGCCACCTGGGTATGTAGTCAGGTGGCTAGCCCAAGCCCTCACTCACGCTACCCCAGTGCCACTGCTATTTTCAGCACACTAGCTCGAGCAGAGCTCTTGTGTGTCTGTCCACCCATGCCGGGAAGCGTCCTGCCATCTGCAGTGTAGACATATCCTTAGGCAGCAGATGGTTTGTTTTATGGACCACTAGGGGCCAAGTCCAGATCTCAGCAGAAGTTCTGTGCGCATCCCACGCACAATGGGACTGATGCCCAATTGTCTTGCATCTTGTTCAGTTATTTGCAGGGTGTTTCAGGTCCAGGCTGGAATTTCTGGTCAAAACCAGAACAAGAGAGCTCAGAATAGCCAATAACACAGCGTTTGGGACAGTCACCAGAATCAGAGCTGGGGCTTGAACTTGGGCCTCTTTTCATCCCATGTGAGTGCCCTAACCATTAGGCAATAGAAACCATCAGTCTCATGGGTTGGAGCTGTTCTACTTTGTATAAATAATTGACTATTTATTGAGCGAGAAAGTGAAAACTGGAGGCTATAACCCAATGGCTAGAGCGCTCACCTGGGATGTGGAAACCCAGGTCCAAGTCCCCAAGTTTCTCTTGCTTGTATGTTTCTTCATGAAAATATTTGAGAGGCCTCACTTTTGTGCTGTTGTGGAATGAAAACAAATTTCTAAACCTGGACTTTTTTTTTTTTTTTTTTTTACAAAATGGAATTCTTGGTTTCTGGTCTGCCCCATCAATTAATAGACAAGATAATAGTAGCTGGCACTCAACAACATGTAGCATCATTCTAGGTTTTATGGGCCCAGTAAAATGCAGGGCTGTGACTGCCTTTGTACAGCTTACATCAGCACTTGATAAATGGGCAGCTGGGAATCAAAAGGTGCCCCTACACAGGTATTCCCCTGTATACATTTGCAGGATGGACCCCAACCTTGATTGGGGGTTGCACATCCCACTGTGATAACAGCTGATGTCTAGCCGGAGATCAGAACTGCTTGGTGTTCCAGCATTGTCTCCAGTAACTATTCCCACTGGGTGCTGACCTGGGTCCTTTCTGCCAGCCAGAGTTACTAAAGCAGGCCTGTTCCTTCAGCTCCGCTTACAGAGCTGGAGACTGGGAACTTTGGAAGCTGCTCTGATCCCAGTTTTTATCCCTGTGCTGACCTCTCTGTATAATTAACTAACGGTGTTAGGGTGTTTGCATGCACGTGTGTGTGCGTCTGAGAGCAAAAGCTGCAATCATGAGGTGAGTAATACCCTCCAGAGACCAGACACAGGCTCGTGAGCTTTTATCAGCTCCTAAAATTGTTCGGCTGAGGACTCATATAAAAGCGGATCAGGGGAGTAGTAAGGGGAATGGCAGGGGAAATGTCTTTGGGAATATGGATTTTACGGTATGAACAGTACCTGTAAAACGTTGACTTTCATAATGGGTTACTGCTGACATTAAGAAGTTGATGTTCATATATGAAGTTCCCCAAAGCATTGCTGTTGAGAAGGGCCCTGGGCTCTGCCTGCATCGAGGCATTGAGAGATGCCCCGACACCACTGCCCTAACTGAGTACCTGAATGTGGAACCCATGTGCTTTACACTCTGCCCTTTCACCTCCAGATAGGCTGCTTGACCCTGGTTACCACATGGATGAGAGACATTCAAGGAAAACACAGGATTCTGCTCCAAGTGGTTCACATGTCTGTTCCAGTCAGGCGTGCACCTGCCCAGTGCCAGAGTTTTCCATAATGCCTCAATTGCCTCCACACGGCCTCACCCAAAGCTACATAAGGGCGGCACCATAGGGACCCCACTCAGTTCCTTTTGGCCACTCCCGCCCTGAGTCGGAGCTCCCTGTGCGGTTACCTCATGGTTACTACACAGTTAGTGATGTTTCCTGGATCTGCTTTTGCTGTTAGTTTTGTGTAGCTATAGTTTAGAAGCAGTACCCATTAGTTAGTAACAGTTTAGACAGTGTTACAATAGAGCCCCGGTGACATGCCATCACCTGGCTTCAAACACTGTCTGTCATATGGTATCACTGTCCCAAACAGTGATCCCCACACATGCTGCCTTCTATGCCTCGGTGAGAAGTGCCGTATTTAACATGCTTTTAACAGGGAACACAAATCTTGAGAGACTTGTGCCTCAAACAGCACCTAGTGGAGTACCCAATGTGACCCACTTTGGCACTGGGGCCCTTGGCCAATTGTCCAACCCCACAACTGGCTTCTGAGGTAACAACAGTCTCAGACATGCCCCCCGGACTCAGACGCCTCTCTGTGAAGGAGAAGGGATCAAACTTCCTCTATGGGCCCTCCTTGAAAGAGAACCCATAAAACTGACAGGAACCATTCCAAGTCCAAAAGATACAACAAGGAGGGACTCGAAACTTCGCCAAATTCTTTCAGTGCCCTGGTTAGAGCCGGGCCTTCATCCCATGGCTCACCCCCAAAATCAAGACAGGACTATACTGATATTGTACCATCCGCTTTGTCACCATCGTAGAGACAGCCATTTATTCGTACCAACAAATTTGACTCTGGCACTGGCCTTTTTGGTCCCATCCAACTCACAGACTTTTCAGGCAACACCTGACCAGCTTAACCTTTCTGTCCCTGGTTCTCCTATGGCACAAAACTCTCTTATGGAGGATCTGCCTTCAGCCATTCTGGGCCATCTGATTCTGTAACCCCTGTATGGAATCCACTGATGGTACTGGTACCAGCATTGACTTCCATGCAGAGAGACAATAAAGTTGCTGCTTTGGCACCAAATATGATACTGTCATTTAGCAGATCATACTTTGACTTCTTTGGTGACAGCTTGTCTGGTACTTATGGCTCTGGCACTGAATTGTTCATCTATTATGATTCTGCCATCTATGGAAAGGCCCTTCTCAGCACCAAATTTTGAGATGACCCCTTCAACATTTTGGGGTGCGCCTCTGGAACGAACCTCGGTACCATCATCCTCATCACCCTGGTAGCTGCTCTCATTCCAGGCTCGAAGAATCATTTGGCTGCCGTCTCAGCAGATTGTTTTCCTGCCATTACAAATGGTCTTTCAACAACCAAGTACTGAGGGTCATTGTCAGAGTCTGGAGCATCCTGTCAATCTATCTATTGCTACAAAACCCCCAAAATGCCATCAGCTTTGTTCTTATCAGGTCTCCATCTGGGCTTGATAACTGATGTTTTCCTGCTGATGTGGGGAACGGACCTCATGTATGTGTTTCCTCCTATCCCCCTTATTCCTCACATCATCCTCAGGTTGAAGCAGGATCAGGTTACGATAATCCTCGTTGCTCTGGAGTGGCCAAGGCAATGCCTCCACACTCTGCAGTCAGACATGGCACCCGAACCTAAGCCGCCTGAGCCTTGTAGCGTGGCTGTTGACTGTCTATATCAGGAAGAAAAGGCCTGTCCAATTGCAGTCCAACACATCCTGCTTAGTAGCAGAAAGCAATCTACAACGTCCACTTACCTGGCTAAGTGGCAGCGATTTTCGCTTTGGTCAGCTGCCAGAGGTATTCAGCTATTGTTTGCTAAGATTCAGGACGTTCCAGAGCACTTACTGTACCTCAAGTGTCCAGGCCTTTCTCTTGATTTGTTTTGGGTCAACTTGGCTGTAATCTCAGTCAATGGACAGAAAGGCAATATTTTCTAAACCAGTGGTGGTTAGATTCCTCAGAGGTATTATTTGTCTCTACCCTCCTGCAAAGGATGTGCTTCCCATGTAGAACCTAAAAACAGTGCGGGCATCCGCTATGGGTCCTCCATTTGAGCCTCTAGCTAATTGCTCTCTGGGTCACCTTTCTCAGAAGATAGCTTTCCTTGTTACAATAACATCAGCCAGAAGAATGGGAGAATTTCATGCCCTGTTGGCTGACCGTCTATATACACAGTACTTCAAAGATAACATGGCCTTAAGACCGCATCCACAGTTTAGATAAAAGGTTGATACAACTTTTGTCAAAAACTAAATTATATACTTATCTTTATTTTTTCTGAAACCACACTCCAGCAGGGATGAACAGCCTCTTCATACTGTAGATGTGAGAAGAATACTGGCTTTCTGTTTAGACAGAATGAGCCCTTTTTGAGCATCTCGTCGCCTGTTTGTTTCTTATGCCCTTGGAATGAAAGGCCAGGCAGTTTCAGCACAAATGGATTACAGTGTACATTATAGCAACCTACAAAGTAGTTGACTCCCCGCCTCTGGAAAGGCTCCTAGCTCACTGCACAAGAACGCAAGCTACCCTGTGACCTTCTTACAAGATGCTTATATTTTGGACATATGTAGGGGTGCTACATGGGCCTCCATACACATCTTTACTCAACATTATGTCATCATTACTGCTTCCATATGTGATGCAAGCTTTGGAAAAACAGTTTTGCAGTCACTATGCAGGTAGGGTGCCCCACCTCCTATCTGAACTGCTTGGGAGGCACCTGAGTCGAATATATGTCTGCAACCACTCGATGAAGAAAAAACAGTTACTTACCTGCTCTGTAACAGTTGTTCTTCAAGATGTGATTCCACAACCTTCCCTCCAACCCCTCTGCATTGAAGTCTCCCCAGACACTGTGGTGCGAAGGAACTGAGGCGGTCAGGGGCTGCCCTTATATAGCTTCAGGAGAGGCCATGAGGGCATGTGCACCACCCCAGTGGGTACGGCTATAGAAAACTCTCTGGCTCTGGGCACGCATTCACCTGTGCGGAATGCATATCTTGAAGAACCATTATAGAACAGGTAAAGTGACAGTTTTTTCTTCATAAAATAGCTTTGGTGATTCAAGTGGCGCTCTTCCCTCAGAGTGAGTATTGAACTAGTGCCCTAGTAGAGTGGTTTTCAAACTTTTTTCTTGGGGACCCAGTTGAAGAAAATTGTTGATTCCCGCAATCCAGTGGAGCTGGGAATGAGGGGTTTGGGGTATGGGAGGGGGCTCTGGGCTGGGGCAGGGGGTTGGGGTGCGGGAGGGGGTGAAGGCTCTGGGCTGGGGATGGGGGATTTGGAGTGCAGGAAGGGGTTCTGGGTTGGGGGGGCTCAGGGCTGTGGCAGGGGGTTAAGGTTCAGGAGGGGGTCAGAGCTCTGGGGGTTCAGGCTCTGGGGTGGGGCTGGGAATGGGGTTTTGGGGTGCAGGAAGGGGTTCCAGGTCGGGGGGGCTCAGGGCTGTGGCAGGGGGTTGAGGTGCAGGAGGGTCAGGGCTCTGGGGGTGCAGGCTCTGGGGTGGGGCTGGGGATGACAGGTTTGGGGTGCAGGAAGGGGTTCCAGATTTGGCGAGGTCAGGGCTGGGGTGGGGGATTGGGGCTCAGGGTTGGGGCACGGACTCACCTCCGGCGACTTCCAGTCAGCGGCACAGCCAGGGTGCAGAGGCAGGCTTACCACCTGTTCTGGCACTGTGGACCACACTGCGCCCCAGAAGCAGCCAGCAACAAGTCCGGCTCCTAGGCAGAGGCACGTGATTCTTGCCCTCAGGCACCGCCCCCCCCACAGCTCCCATTGGCTGGAAACAGGACTTAGAAGCCGGATCGCTGCTGGCCGCTTCCGGGGCGCAGCGCAGTGTCCTAAAAGGTAGGCACTAGTCTGCCGTAGCTGGGCAGCACCGTCGACGGGACTTTTAATGTCCCAGTCAGCGGGGCTGACCAGAACAAGGTGACCCAGCGCCTTACATGCCATGACCCAGTACTAGGTTGCGACCCATGGTTTGAAAAACACTGCCCTAGTAAGTGTGCTGTTTTGTCGCAACAGGGCTCACCTGGACTGACATCAAGGTAAGTCGGCAGAAGAGCTCTGTATCACTTGCAGCTTTATAGCACTTGAAACCCTATTACAGACTGAATTACAAAAGATGAAGCTTTACATGTAGATTGGTTCCACTTTCAGTGTCTGTTGGTGTGAGAGTTTGTAGTTCTGCAGTTTCTTCAAAGAGAAACTGCAGAGCTACAATTCATTTGCAAGCATAACTAGCACAAGACTGAAATAAACAGCAGAAACTGGTGGATGCTCTATGCACCTGAGAGTGCAGGATGAGAAAAAAAGAAAGAAAGATCCAAATGGACTAGAACCAGCATAACACCATTAATTTGGGCTTGAATAGGGACTGGGAGCGGCTGGCTCACTACAAAAGCAATATTGACACCTCTTCATCAGTTATTGGGAGTGGACTACATCCACCCTGATTGAATTGGCCTTGTCAGCACTGGTTCTCCACTTGTAAGGTAACGCCCTTCTCTTCAGGTGCCACTATATCTATGCCTGTATCTGTAATTTTCACTCCATGCATCTGAAGAAGTGGGTTTTTACTCACGAAAGCTTATGCCCAAATAAATCTGTAAGTCTTTAAGGTGCCACCGGACACCTCGTTGTTTTTTTAGAGTTTGTACTGGTACTTACTGATATTCCCAATTGCATAGGAAAAATCCCTCAACCAGTAAAAACTTTCAAACCACAGAAATATTCTAAGTATGGCCACTATAAATAGCCTTTAATGAGGACTAGTACCTTTGCTAGGTTTGGGGAAAATATTACAAATTGGTATATCATAAGGGATTACAAATTTACTTCTGAGTTCTGTAGGTATCTATTAAGATCTTTTGCACACCGAGAAGCTGAGCTGCCTGGAACCTGAATTAAGCAAACCACTTAAGCCCATGCTTAACTCTAAGAGCATGAGCAATCCCATTCCAATTTAGCAAAGCATTTTGATCCCAAGTCAACAAGATATTTAAAGGCAAGCCTAACTTTAAGCACATGAGTAGCCCCATTGACTTGGTCTCCAATTCAGGAAAACATCACTAGTTGGGACAATGCTTAAGCATGTGTTTAAGTGCTTTGCTGAAGATGGAAGGAATTATGAATTATTCTTGTGCCCAAATACCTTTGCTAAGCAGGATCTTAATGTTTTGAAACAATCAATGGGAGAGAAAAATTCAAAGTTTCCCTCTTTCCTTCCTTTTTTTTGCTTTCTCTCTTTTTCATTTGTTTTGTTTTTTAAATTCAGCCCTATCAATTGATCTATTTTGGCTTTAATCCTGAAAAGATTGAGGGTATGGATGCACTACAGCTTACATCGGTATAACTTATGTCGCCCAACGGTGTGAATAAACCACACACACACACCCCAAGTGACATAAGTTACACCGACCTAAGTGCCAGTATGGACAGCACTGCGTTGGCAGGAGAACTTCTCCTGTTTACATAACTACTGCCTCTCGCTGGGGCTGGAGTAATTAAGTCGATGGGAGACTTTTCTCTTGTTGGCTTAGAGCAACTGCTGCTGTAAACTCTGTAGTGTAGCTGCAGCCTTATGCATGTGGTGAACTTTAAGCTCATTCCTAGGTCTTTGCAGGATTGGGGCCTTCTGTATCAATGTTCATTAACTTAATAATGGCCAGAAATGATTTTTGGTGACTCCAAATTTTAACATAAAGTGAATTATAACAGCCACATTATAATTCCCTCAGGGGTGGGGAACATGTTTATAATGAATTCTGTGCCAGAGCCTGAACTACTGTATATTGGTGAGTGCTGTGATTGCCTTTATGAATGAGTAAGTTGGGCATTGCTTTAAAAAAGAAAGGCATGGAGTAAATTAAAAAGGGAAACAGCAAACTCCTTTGGGATTCCATAATAATTTAAACATTCCTCTGGGGCATATGAAGCTTGGAGGAAGAGGGAAAAAATGTTGCTAACTTATAAGGAATGTTAGCAATAAAAAGGGCGCCATACAGGTGCGCCATACACTGAATTAGTCAAAAGGCAGATGGCCCAACTTCCCCCCCCACGTTTGTTTTCTTTCCTTCTCCCTAGCCCCCCCCCCCCTTCCTTTATAGCACTTACACCTGCGTGGTTGGAGAAGGAGGGAAAGCTGCACAACTCAAAGCTTTTGTTGCGCCATGGAACAATGGTGCCATAAATCACAGGGCAATTTAGAGCAAACAAATCTTGGGTGAGTTTATTGAGTTTTGCCATCACTGGTGGGATTTCAGAATGGGTTCACAGCTGTCAAACATGGATGGGTTTGCCCAGTTCCCCCACCACACACTCTGGGTCTAATTCTCACATATGCTGACGCGTCTTTACTCTGCTCTGACAGGGTCATTTACGCTCCCTCTGAGGGCCTGCCAAAGGGCTCTTAGGCTTGGTCTACACTACCCCCCCCCAATTCGAACTAAGGTACGCAACTTCAGCTACGTGAATAACGTAGCTGAAGTCGAAGTACCTTAGTTCGAACTTACCTTGGTCCACACGAGGCAGGCAGGCTCCCCCGTCGACTCCGCGGTACTCCTCTCGCCGAGCTGGAGTACCGCAGTCGACGGCAAGCACTTCCGGGTTCGACTTATCGCGTCCAGACTAGACGCGATAAGTCGAACCCAGAACTTCGATTTCCAGCCGTCGAACTAGCTGGTAAGTGTAGCCAAGGCCTCAGTGTAAAGGAGGGTCTATCTGCACAGCAGCTGGAGGTGTCATTTCCATCTACACTCGCGATCTTTGGTCAAGCTAATGCCCTAACACAGCACTGTAGCCTCGGTGGCATGGGCTATCTGCCGGAGAACATACCTAGGATCTTGGGGGAGGGGATTGTATCTGGGCAGCTAGCCCCTACTGCTCCATGTGCCGCTGTGACTACACTGTTTTTAGGTGCTAACTCAGTCAAAGCTAATGTGTACATCTGCTCGAGCTGGAAATGCTACCTCTTGCTGCAGTGTAGATGTAACCTGAGAATCAAGTCCTTCCTCTCTCTTCTTGTATTTGTCCAGCTACAAGGACTCCAGCCACTTCAGCACCAAAGTGAAGAATTGTAGTAGGTTTGTTCGTGGAAGGAAAAGGCCAGAAATTTAAAACCCCAACTGCCTAAACCCAAGTGTGACGTGGGGAGCCTGAAGGCAGCTTCCCTAATGGTTTTAATGTGGTTGCCTTCATCTCCTCTGGGTAGCCTGTTTTGTTGGAGTAGTTTGTAGATTGATGATGCATTTGCTAGATCGGCGGGGTGAAAATTAGTTGCCTCTGCAGCACAAGATTGTCTGCGTTTTGTTAATTCCATCCGGCATGCAAGGCCTCATTACTCATCTGATGGGTGGACTTGAGTTGAGGCTGGTTTGGCCCATAAAATGTGCTGAGCTCTCAGCAGCGTGAAATTTCAATTTCGACATCAGAGGCTTGCATGTCGGACCCAGCACAGCCTACTTATGCTGAAACGACGTTGATGCTTTCCAGGTCAGCTTTGTGTTTTTAAAGAAGAGAAATGGGCTTTTTATAGAGGTTTAAGCAATAAGGCATGGCAAAGGCAGTCATAAACTGTAAATATAACCCTTCCGTTATGTGGAGCTTTAGTCTTCATTGTGCAAAATCTTTTCTGCTGCTTATAAGGCTGTAGGCCGACATTTTCAAACCTAGGTGCCTTAAACGAATAATATCTAGCTAGCTCTTTGCAGTCATAGATCTCAACGCTCTTTACAAAGAAGGTTAGTATCATTACACCCGTTTCACAGATAGGGAAACTGAGGCACAGAGGGGCAGCCACTTGCCAAAGGACACCCAGCAACACAGCTGGGAACAGAACACAGCTCCTCTTCTCCTAGTCCAGTTTTTTATCCACTAGGACTCACTGCCTCTCCTATCCCCAAGGAGTTAAGTTAGGCTTCTAGACCCATAGGGCTGGCACGTTTCCCATTTGGTCTGTGTGGGGATCCCCTAGCCGGTTCTAAAGCTCTGTCTCTACCTGTCCCCCAATACATGGACCCAGCGGAGCCTTCTCTTTGCATGTCTGTGGCTGTGCTAGGGGAGGTTGTGGTGACTCTGAGGGCTCTGTGGAGAAGGCCAGCCCACCAGAGCCTACTTGGGAAAGGTGCTACAGTCCCAGTATTATATTTTCATAATACCCCTCTGCCTCAGCCACAGAGAAATCCCATTGGAGCCACACTTCCAGGGAGAAGGGAAGGGGACACCATGACGCAAGGTCAGTGCAGAAGTTCATGGTTTCCATACAGATGATCCTCCTCAAAGAGAAAACCCGCCTTCCCAATAGACCAATGAGAGGGAATCTCTGCCAGGGTTTCTCCATGGGGATTTTCAACCCAAACGTTCCTTCCTGAGGCGGTTAGTGCAGAAGGAGACAATCTGGCTAGACTGAAATACCTAGATAAAAAGTGGCCTGATTTTTAAAGATGCTGAGCGCCAACAAATCTGACTGACTTCAGCGGGGCTCGTGGGTGACCAGCACTTTTGAAACCCAGGCAACATTTACGCAGGTGTCTAAATATGGATTTATGAGCCAATCCCTCATTTTCCAGATTGGAAAATATGGGACCTATATTGTACTGCACTTTTACAGGGAGTCAGGTTTTCAGACAGGGGCCATCCTGGGATGTCCAAGTTAGGGCTGGGGAGGAAACAATTTTCATATCCTGTGAGAGATTTTGAGATTTCAAACAATTTTCCCATCCCTAATTATGACAGAGTCAAAATCTAGAAAATTTTCGTGAACCAACAAACCAAAAAAAAAGTCAGTTGGGTCAATCGAAATGTTTCATACTGATTTTAACTTTTTTTTGTCACCCAGTTTTAGTATAAATTGAGTTACATTCCTAAATGGAAAGTCACTTCTAATAAAAAATAACTAAACTTCTTGTTGGAAACTGTCAAATGTCAAAACATCCCATTTCCACTTTCCTGCAAACAGTTTAAGTTTCAATTAATTGGAATTTTTTGGCAAAACAATAGTTTAAATGAAAAATTTTTGACTGGTTCTAGTCCATTTGGATCTTTCTTTCTTTTTTTCTCATCCTGCACTCTCAGGTGCATAGAGCATCCACCAGTTTCTGCTGTTTATTTCAGTCTTGTGCTAGTCTTTTCAGGCTTCTTAGTGTCATGTTGATGGATTTGACTTCTTTCTCTGTTATTCTTCATAATGTTTCTCTAGGTCACCCTCTCTATTTCTTTCCATATTATCACTTGCCATGGAAGTTGTGTTGGTGGCATCCTTAAAGCGGGTCCTGAATATGTCCGTCATTGTTGTCTTACCATAGTTGATGCCTTAGATTTCGTTGCTGCTCAATGCTGTAGCTAGTACATAAAGCCTCTGTCAATTCAGTAGCGGGCTGAAGAATTGCACATGCAGTTTGTGTTATTTAAAGATTAAACACACAAGAGTGCTACAATGCCAGCCTTGCAAATGTTTTAGCCCGGGCATCCTGACCCGACTGAAGTCAATGGCAAAACTCCCATTGACTTCAAAGGGGCCAGGATTTTATCTAATATCTACTCACCCACCCTTTCCCATGATACTCTTTAAAGCCAATGATATTTGACTTACCCATCAGAAAAGGTTACGTGCCCTGGCCAAACTAGGGTGTAGAATTTCGAAAAGCACATGTATACACACAGAGAGAAAGAGAGTTCTGTATAGGTAACCCATGCTCTTTGTTTGTGGGTTTCATTGAGTGAATGGCTCTAATGAAGCAGAACTACAATATTTGCTTCTGGCAACTCAGTGCATTACTCGTTCAATGTGGGTGGGTGAGGCGGTCGTCATGACAAAGGCCCTGAAAAGAACATTTCTTCTTAGGAGGAAATGACGCCGTACTGAAAGTTGCTGGTGCTGTGGATGTTGGCAACATAAGCTGATTTCATGCAGAGCTGAAGTGGAAAAATGTTGGGGGGGAGCATGAAAAATTCCATATTTCGTAAGGCCACCAAGTTGGACTCTCTCCATGAGATGGAAGATTCCCCATGAGCACTTTATATTTCCACCCCCCCACACACACACACACCTACTCCTGTCCAAGAAGGTTATTGCAGGATAGACCTGCTCGTTGGACTGAAATTGCTCCATATCTCCATTCCACACCCACTCTCTAAATGTGTGATTTATCCCTCTCCAAAGGAAAGACCTATTCACCCTGTATCCTGAATCACTGCTAGTGAGGACAAGTCTTACAAAATTACCAGTGCTGCCCTCTCCTGGCCATAGCAGAGCTCATCCCCTTTAACGCGATCACAGAGCTGAAGGAGTTTTCAGCATAGTCTATGTGATCTAAAGTTATAAGGGAAACTACACACTGGCTCTCCACATCTATACATTTCATTTTGTTAAATACCAGCATGTGAAACATTCATCTTACTAGACACGTACCAGTTCCTTAGCCTTCCGAACTAGTGCATGACATGCTCAAGAGAATCCCCCAAGCCCATAGAAAAGCCTTCAGCTTCCTGGTATATAGCATTTCAGTTCAACAGTATGGCCTGTGAAATTAGCAAGCTGTAATGCATCTGATGATTACAATGATGAACATACTGTCAGAGAGCGGAAATGCGCCTGCTGCTGGAGCGAAGGTGTTGGAATTTCCAGACATTTTAGGCCCATGCAAGTGTAATCACCTGTAATAAATAAAGCAGGGTTGTTTTTTAAATGGAAAGCAGATTATGATGTATTAGGCGTCAGCTGCCATTGCAGTGGTGGCCCACGTGTTGGAATTGCCATTATGGAAATAGCTCGTAAAGTTCAGCGTGGTTGGGAAACTCAGACTGCAGTTAGTATCTAGTTAGAAATTCCCCTTTCACACCTTTGGCTGGTTCCAGTTCCCGTGAAATACGGAGCTATAAAATGTAACAAAAGTTGTTTTGATGATCAAAATGAATGGATGCTATTGCGGAGAAGGGAAGTGGCAGGAGGTTTCCTGAGAGCAGCAGGGATAGTCCCATAGGGTCCTTTTCTGCTCCAGCCCCTTAAACTGGAATAACTAAGCTAGTGGTGTGCACGAAGGGTTAGACTGTGCCTGGAATAAGAGAGGGCACATAAACTGCATCACCCCAGGCAGGGGTTGTGTCTTACAGACACCCCCTGAGTCGCTACTCCCTACCTGCCCCAGGGAAAAAGTTCCCACAGCCCAGCTAACCCCATTGACATCATCCCTCACACTCATTGTGTGACTCTGGTTGGTGAGCTGGGTACCCTGTCAAGTCCCTGCTTCTTTCCTTCCCACGTGCTTTCAGGGCTGCTCTGCATCAGCCCTGGCCCCAAGAGCAGGGCAGGCCTGGATCAGCTGAGCAGGGCAGCAGAGGGAGATCTTCTCTCCTTTACTCTCCTGGCTTCCAGAGTTAGACAAGAGGGAACTTTAGCCCGTGCCCGGCAGAACTCTGCACTCTTGGAATTACCCTGTGTATTCACCTGAGTCACAAAATAAGTAACCGGGGTCGGCAACAGCATTTCAGTGTAACTCACAGAAAAGTGTGGTACCTGTTCAGTCTGTGACAGATCCAGCTGCAGTGCCTGGCTGGTTGACTCATGCTCATGATCATCTAGAGGTCCCTAGAGGATAAATGGACACAAGTCAGATATCAGGAATGGCAGTATACAAAAACCTGTAGGAGAACACTTCAACCTCCCTGGCCACACAACAGCAGATGTGTAAAGGTAGCCATCTTACAGCAAAAAAACTTCAGGACCAGACTCCAAAGAGAAACTGCTGAGCTCCAGTTCATTTGCAAATTTGACACCATCAGATCAGGATTAAACAAAGACTGTGAATGGCTATCCAACTACAGAAGCAGTTTCTCCTCCCTTGGTGTTCACACCTCAACTGCTAGCAGAGCACCTCACCCTCCCTGATTGAACTAACCTCGTTATCTCCATACTGATTTATACCTGCCTCTGGAAATTTCCATTACTTGCATCTGAAGAAGTGAGGTTCTCACCCACGAAAGCTTATGCTCCCAATACTTCTGTTAGTCTTAAAGGTGCCACAGGACCCTCTGTTGTTTTTCACAGATTCAGACTAACACGGCTACCCCTCTGATACTAGAGGTCCCTAATGTGCCTGGCCGGTCAACTCATGCTCATGATCATCTTGAGGTCCCTAATGTGTTGGGCATGATGCTGGCAGACACATGAACAAACCAGGTTTCCTGGGTGAACACATGAGCCAATAAGAAACACAGCCTGGTGTATTCTGAGTGCTTTAGACTGTTTGCTGGAGTACAGTGAGGCCTGAAATTGTATATTATGAGCCCAGTTTTTAAATGTGGGAGACTTAAGAAGAGGTGAGAAGCCTGCATGTTGATACTCAAATTGGCACACCCCTTAAATCACGTAAGTGCCTTTTCTACTTAGCTGGCCAATTTGAGCGTTCACACATGGGATTCAAAGGTCTCATTAGGGCCCCCAAGTTTGAAAATTGGGCTCACAGTTCAAACATGGAATACTGTCTATAAAACTTTATATGTCATCCACAGTAATATTAGAATCATATTCTCTTGACCAGACTTAGAAGAACAGTTCTGGACACATTGCTGGGATAAAAGAGGGAAACACATGGTTTCAGTAAAAACTAAGTTAACATACCAATCCAAGCAATAACGTTACACTAGATTGTGTAGCAACAAGCCAAGATGTAATAATTACTGCAAGTAAGTGGAGGATCAAGAATTACCCCTAGTACTTCATTACACTGCTCTTGGAGTCACAGTCTCAGGCATGCATTACATAATAACCAGTCCCAATTGCTATATAAAAAGGTAGCTACAACCTTATTTAAAACCTCCCTTTTCCATGTTAAACTGAACGCAGCAGAGTTGAGAGCCAGTGCTGCTCAGTGGCTTCAAAAGTTCTTACTGAGCTAAGGACCAAATTCTCTCAGCTGTTTCTCTTGCTACCTTCTGGTGGCTCTAGATCCTCTTTGCTGGCCAAGGTCCTGAACTTTTTCTTTTCTGGGTTCCTTTTCATGGTCAGCCGTGCCCTGGCTAGAGTGAGGCAATGCTCTCTCCTTGCTCCTTCTCTGGGCTCTTCAGTGTGTCCATCAGCATGAGCCTGCTCAGATGAGGAGGAGCATTATGGTACTACTGGAGATCACAGACCAGATCCGTTGCTGGTGTCCATTGAAATCCATGGAGCTATGCTGATTTACGCTAACTGAGCATCTGGCCTGATGGCTTAACTTTTGACCTCAATAAGAAAGCTGCAAATATGTATGAAATGGATGGTTTATTCTAGCAAACAATGAATGGCAGGTAACCATCTTTTTTCTTTCTCCCCCTCTATGGTATCATGGCTGCCGAGTTTCTTCCATCTGGCAGTCAATGCTGGCCTTATCTCACCCTTCTAATTTGGGGATATCCTATTGTGATGACTTATTGTCCTTGTATGGCTACTGTACATTTTAAACTCATTCCCATGCCTGAGGACAGTGCTCTTCTGAGCTCCTCACTGAGCACATGCAGCCAGAATTCCAGATTGGGTAGCATCTCAGAGAGCCTCTTCTGTCCCTTAGAGAACCGCTCCCAGATTGTTGTCCCAAGCTGGGACCATGTCTATTAAATCAAATATTTTTTTCTACAAGTCTGTCATCCCACTGCCTTCTCTTAAATTGAGCTTTAGCTTTCAGTGATGAAGTGCTGTCTTGTAGGTATAGTTGTCCTCCTCCCACCCCCACCAATAGGCCCCATAGTGAGCTTGACAAACTAGAGCAGGTTTATAGACCTCTCCTGTCTTGGTTTTGTGCAGCCCCCATCAAAATCCCTTCACTCTCCAGTCATGACCAAGGTGGCTGTGGTCTCACATTACTGTACAGCTAGGAGAAGCCATGGAAACTTCTGTTCATTAGAGAGGCCATTAGGGGTATATGGAGTCCATCCTGGCCTGCAGGTATAGCAGTTAATCTCTGAAGATGGACAATATGGAGGAGGACTCTTGCCAGTTTAACAGAGGGAGGAAATAAGAGAGGGAAGCATAGAGCGTCAGAAGGAAAAGAAGAAGCAAACGGTAAAAAGGAATTAGAAAATAAAGCTCGTCAAATTTTGGTCAAAAACTTTATTATTATTATTATTATTACTTTTATATTTATTTATTATTAAAATGGATTTTTGGCTGAACTGAAATTTCCACAAGAAAATTTCAGATTTTTGACTAATTTTGGGGGGGTGTTTGAGTTGAAAATTGTCCATTTTCAGTTTTCAAGTTTTTCAGGGAAAATCCAGAAAAAATCCACAAAAATGAAATATTTTAATTTTCTTCTAAATCCTACATGGAAAATTAAAAAATCATTTTCTAAGTGGGAGAGGAGAGAGAGAGTAAGATGGGAGGATGACAACATGGGAGAAGAAGAAACAAAGGGAAAGAGAGCTGGGAACACACTGCAAGAAGAGTGAAAGGGACAGACTATGTGGGAGACACAAGTGCTAGAATGTACGTTGTGGTGGATTCTCCTTCACTGGCAATTTTCAAATCAACATTAGATTTTTTTAAAAAGATCTGCTGGAGGTCAAAAGGAATTATTGTGGGGGAATTCTCTGACCTGTGCTATTCAGGAAGTCAGACTAGATGAGCACAATATCACTTTCTGGCCTTAGAATTTGACTCTTTAAACTCTATAGTGAAAGGAGAAGTGAAGGCTATTTAGTGCGAGTGATGGGCCAATCTCAATGGTTTTGGAGTTGGTTCAATTTGGACAAACACCCAAGAGTTCAGACGATATAATGTTTAGATAACATGACCTAGAGAGAGAGGGTAAAAAATGGTCATATTTAGTCTTGAGAAAAGAAGACCTAGGGGGGATCTGATAACAATTTTCAAATATGTCAAGGGCTGTTATAAAGAGGATGGTGATCAATTGTTCTCCATGTCCACTGGAGGTAGGACAAGAAGTAATTGGTTTAATCTGCAGCAAGGGAAATTTAGGTTAGATATTAGGAACAACTTTCTTATGCTAAGGATATATAAGTACTGGAATAGATTACCATGGGAGGTAATCTGTCCTTGGATGTTTTAACAATAGGTTAGAGAAACTCTGTCAGGGATGGTGTAGGTTTGCTTGGTCCTGCCTCAGCTCATGTAGGATGGTGTAGATGACCTCTTGAGGTCTCTTGCAGCCCTACATTCCTAGGATTCTGTGCTTATCTGAATTATCCAGACTTATTAGGGTGGGAATTAGAACATAAGAATGGCCATACTGGGTCAGACCAAAGGTCCATCTAGCCAAGTATCCTGTCTTCTGACAGTGGCCAGTGCCAGGTGCTTCAGAGGGAATGAACAGAACAGGTAATCATCAAGTG
The DNA here is from genome assembly GCF_013100865.1 of Trachemys scripta elegans. Lineage (NCBI taxonomy): Eukaryota > Metazoa > Chordata > Testudines > Emydidae > Trachemys > Trachemys scripta. Next base: position 72,028,362 of record NC_048308.1, read on the forward strand.
ATCCATCCCCTGTTGCCCATTCCCAGCTTCTGGCAAAAAGAACATCTCTGCCCATCCTGGCTAATAGCCATTGATGGACTGATCATCCATTAACGTATCTAGTTCTAATTCTGCAGGGACAGGCTTGTTGGTGGGATGCTTCTGGTCAGGTTCTAAACAAGGTGAAGATGGGTCTTCCCACAGTACTTCAGCATTCTGCTTCCAGTCCCATCACACAGGAGGATACAGGAAGGTTAAAGGGCCAGTGAAGTGAAAAGTGATGGCGGGGAGTAAGGGAGAGGTTAAAGTGGGGTTCATAAAAAAGATCCAGTAACTAGAAGTTGGAACCAGACAAATTCAAAGTAGAAATAAGGTGCAAACCATTAATAGTGAGAGTGATTAACTACTGAAACAACTTAGCTAAGGGGGCAGTGGATTCTCCATTGGATGAAATCAAGTCTGGATCTCTTAAAAATTAATTCTAGTTCAACCACAGGTAATTGAGAGTGACTCAGAATCGCAGGAATTCTGTGATCTGTGTCATGCAGGGAGTCAAACTAGATTATTGTAATGATCCCCTCTGGCTTTAAAATCTATTGGTGAAATCCTGATCCCAATAAAGTCAGTGGAAGTTTTGCCATTGACGTCAGTGGGCCCATAATTTCATCCTCTGAATCTATCAATCTACACTGCAAAGCGCCTGTTAAAATGGTTAGTGTCAATTCAACAGATGATGCTGTTTTATTCACAGTTGAATGGCCAGCCCTGCCACCCCAGCCTGGGCTCAGAAAGCCAACCTGGGTTCTTTCTTCCTTGCCCGTCAGCACCACCCATAGAGTCTACTCACCCTGCATTACACCTGTGCTCTCTGAAGGCTCCACTTGGTGAGGACAGGGCATCACTTGTGGCTCACATTGCACAATGTCTGGTCATGATGATGTGGAAAGAAGGCTTGTCTGAATGAAGCTGCAGCACTGACAGTTAAACAACCCAACTCTTGCATGTAAATCAGGTTTACCCTTTTTAGTCACTTTCCATGGCTGAACCTCACTTTACCCAGCTCTCCTGACTTTCACTCAGAGGCAAGATGAGAGGTGAGTTTTAGGCAAAGGTTTGGGATGATCTGATTATATCAGTGCAGGTTTTGCCCTTCCTAATTAATGGAGTGAGCAAGAACACAAGAGGGAAAGGAGGGGTGAAAATGTCACTTGGCTAAGGTACAGAGAGAAGCTGTAGGAGAAATCAAATTTTCTTTAGGAAGTAGAGAGAGAGGAGAGAGACTTCTTTGAGGTTAGATCAAGAGTAGTCCCACAACTGTCGTGGTGGAGTAATGCATTGCTCCATGCTAGAGGGAGTGCCATAAAGGAACTGTGACTCTCACTGGGCACCCCTCTGAGTCCCAGCATCTGTGCTGTGAAAGGGGAGGAGCATGCTTCATTGGCCCTATCCCAATCATGCACCTTCCCTCCTGCCCAGGCAGCCTGGGGGCGGAGCCATGCCTCGTGCACCTCTCCACACCCACCTGCACATGGAAAGGAAGCAAATCCCATAAAGCCTGCTATCCTCACACAGCTGGCTTCCTGGTCTGGGCAAGCACAGCATGCCTGGGCTGTGTAATTGAGGGGGAAAGTTTTACCCTCCTCTTCGCCCCCGCCTGACTGCATAGGTTACAATCTCACTCTCCTTAAACTCTGTTGAAAGAAACTTTAAAAGAAGGGGCACTGGCAACAGGAAAGGAGGGTGGGAATAGATGGGTGAGTGGGTGAGTTAAACACATGAGCCAAGAATGCAGCCTCAAGATTTCAAGGGTACAGCTTAGCTGCTTGGCAAGACCTGACCCCTCCTGATCCGAGCAATGAAAAGCAACTTCCTGTCCATAAACAGGAACAAAAGCTTGGATGGGTCTTCAAAGTGATGAGTTATGTTGAAAATATGTTTCAGAACACTTTGAATGTTCCTGTAAACTGGAGGGAAACAATTGTTCATGGCGCTTTGGCATCCCAGGAGAGTTTATAAATAACCGCTACAGGTCTGCATGAGTTACTTGTGCTGTGAGAGAAATGCACAGAGGGAGGAGGGGGGAAATCTGCTCAAAGAAGAAACCTGGGGAACCACGTTATTTATAAAGGTTTAAAATTAGCCTACAAAAATCTCAGTAGATACTGATGCTGCGCTGCAGGCTGCCATTTCCCTATTAGGGAAGGAAAAGGAAAAAGCATGCGGTTCCCATTGGTTCTGAAAAGTGAAAACATGTGCCAGAGCCCCGGCCAGCCGTGCTGCTTGTTATTTTAATGATAAATTTCATAATTAGTGGCAAAAAATAAAAAGAAGCTGCATGACAAGTAGAAGAACCCTCCCCCTCCTTCCCCCATGACATATGATAGACACATCAAAGAGATTTGGTGGTTTTACCACATTCACTGCTTGACAGGCCATGATGTTCCTTAGCGTGTTCACTTGGGGAAATTAAAAAGAAATAAATAAAAGTAACTAACCATGAAATTTTGATTACAAAATTAGAAAGATATAAAATGAACATGGCACACATTAAATGGATTAAAACCTGGCTATCTGATGGGTCTCAAAATGTAATTGTGAATGGGGAATCACCATGAAATGATTGTGTTTCCTGTGGGATCCTGCAGTGATTGGTTCTTGGTCCTGTGCTATTTAACGTTTTAATTAATGACCTGGAAGAAGATATAAAATCATCACTGATAAAATTTGCAGATGACACCAATATTGGGGAAGTGGTAAATAATGAAGAGGACAGGTCACTGTTACAGAGTGATCTGGATCGCTTGGTAAGCTGGCCACAAGCAAACAAGATGTGTTTTAATATGGCTAAATGTAAATGTTTACCTTTAGCAACAAAGCCTGTGGGACACACTTACAGGATGTGGGGTTCTATCCTGGGAAGCAGTGACTCTGAAAAGAATTCGGGGATGGCTCCACGGTGGATACTCAGTTGAACACGAGCTCTTGGTGCGACGCTGTGGGCAAAAGGGCTAATGCAACCCTGAGCTGCATAAACAGAGAGGTCTTGAGTAGGAATAGAAAGGCTACTTTTCCTCTGTATTTGGCAGTGATGCGACCGCTGCTGGAAAAGTATGTCCAGGTCAAGTGCCCACAATTCAAGAACGGTTTTGATAAATTGAAGAGAGTTCAGAGAAGAGCCATAAGAATGATTAAAGATTAGAAAACCTGCCTTATAATGAGAGACTCCATGAGCTCAATCTATTTAGCTTAACAAAGAGAAGGTTAAGGGGTTAGTTGATCACCGTCTACATGGGAAACAAATATTTAATAATGGGCTCTTTAGTCTAACAGAGAAAGATCAAACATGATCCAATGGCTGGAAATGGAAGCTAGGCAAATTCAGACTGAAAGTAAGGCATGTATATTTTTAACAGTGACTAATTAACCATGGAACAACTTACTGAGGGTTATGATGGATTCTCCATCATTGCCAATTTTTGAATCAAGATTGGATGTTTGTCTAAAAGATCTGCTCTAGGAATTATTTTGGGGAAGTTCTATGGCCTGTGCTAGACAAGACGGTGATCGCTATGGTCTCTTCTGGCCTTGGCATCTATGAACCGAATAAAAATGACAATTTTTTTTTCACTTAAATGATCCTTGTCTTAAATGGTGCCTGCGCTTTCCACCTGTAATCCATTTGTCACCAGTTAAATATTGTTACAACATTAACAGCCGATCTGAATGCACAAGAGCTGGGCTTTGTGCACTTATAAAGTGCAGACATCAAACTTTACTTTATTAAGTACTGGCGAATCAGAAGTGACCCCATCTATAAACTTTTACAGTTCTCTGCAGTCTTCTGATTATAGTAAAGATTTATTTGCACCTTGATATATAAAAAGAAAGAGCTTTATTAAAACCATTTGATCCCACTCCTGTGGTGAAACGGGAGAGAAGGAATATTGCAAGGAAACTAAAACTAGTAGATTTTATTTCGTTGATTTCATTTAGTAAAACAGCCATAGTTGGATTTGCTAAGGCTCATGTTCAGATATAAACAGATAGCCCCAGCATTTCATAACAGCCCATTCACATTCTCTCTACTCGTCCAAACATATTTCACATCTAATTGCATATCTACTTGGTTAGCTAGTATAACGGAAAGCACTTACAGAGTTTATTCCACAGTAGGTTGTTGGAACAGGAAGGTGATTGGGGGGCTAACCTTAGATCCATAAGGCCTGGGTTCCATTCCTTGTTATACCATAAGCTTCTTGGGGTAGGGCAAGCAGAGGCGGATTAGGAGTTTGGGCCAGAGCAAGTGGGGGTCCATCCCCGCCCCTTCCACCTGCAGTCTCCCCATCCCCCTTCCCAAGCGATCCTGCCAGGGAGCGGGGTCAGAGGCTTGCCCTGCCCCATCCACCCGGCGCTCCTGCCGGGGAGCAGGGTCGGGGCACGAAGCTTCCCCCACACCCTGGCAGGAGCGCCGGGCAGGTGGAACGGGGCAAGCCCCCATTCCTTGACCCCCGTTCTGGAGCAGGAGCACCAGGTGGGCCAAGAAGGTCAAGGCATGGGGGCACCCATTTTTCCAGGGGCCACCCAATTGGCCGGGGCCCCTGGGCATGGGCCCCATTGGCCCAGTGGCTAATCTTCCACTGAGAGCTCTGTGTTAGTTCCCTGCGTGCAAAATGGGGATTATAGTTCTTCCCTAATTTGCAGGGGTATTGTGAGACTAAAGGCACTAAAGAGAGTGAGTTGGTGGGTGCCATGTAAGTAGGATGGACAGAATTCCTCAAATTTTTTTCTACATTTTTTTCTGGAACTGTTGCAAACTGTTGCTGTGCACTGTTAAGCAGTTGTTGCATTTCATTCCAGAGATGGCTGCATTTCAGTAGGTTGTCAAGTGATTTACCCCCAGCTATATGAATGGGCCAATACCGGTGAGAAAATGGGTGGAGGTGGGGAGATACCAGAAATGTTTGATTTTTTTTCTCTGGAGAAATTCTAATATAAAAAATTTTAAGCCAAAATTGAAAATATTTCAATTTGGAAATGCTGTTTCCGTGCCTCATGAGAATTGTAGTTCAGGTGCCTCATGCTTCCATTCTCTACTATAGACTGTGTTCTGCGGTTGTACTACATTTCCCATGATGAACTACTGTCTCCCTTCTTGGAGAGAGGAGAGAGGGCATTATGGGAGTCTGTTTGTGTGGTGCCTCTTGGGAGATGTGTCCTGGCCAGGGAGTCCAGTCCATAAAGAAGAATAGGGACATGAGGCTACTGAAATACAGCTCCCATGAGGCACTGCAGCAGCCTTTCCAAACTGAATTGTGTTGGGTTTTCACTGAAGAATTTCAGTTTCGGGGAGGTTTTTTTTTTTTTTTTTTTTTTTACAAAATGTCAGTTTTCCATGCAAAATTGTGGTGCTTTCCAGGAAAATTTTTGTTTAATTTAAACCCCAATTTCCTGTTGGGAAAAATGCAAACAAACACTTATGAGAGAAAAATTTTGTCTATCCCTATTTGCAAGAGCTGCATTATTCATTCACTCTGTACAGCAGTGGAGGAAAGTATGTGGATCCTGAGAAGATTGTGTGTATGTACAGCACCTAGCACAATGGGGCCCCAATTCCACCTGTGTCCTCCAGGTACCATTCTAATGTAAATAATAATTAATAACAACAAGCAGGAAGGAGGAAAATATGGGAATCCAGGAAGGTCTTAAAAATGGGAATTGAAACACTCACCTTCAGGCAGAAGCCCAATGTTTCTCTTTCCTTAGGCAGAATAAGATTAAATGCATCTATTTAATGTAACTGTTTAAAACTGTTTATTTTGTTCTAAACAAGCCAGTTTATAAGTGTTATAACACACTCTAGTATTTTCACTTATCAGCCCAAGATGAGAGTACTTGATGCTGACTTATGAATGTTGTCAAGTATCAGAGGGGTAGTCATGTTAGTCTGGATCTGTAAAAAGCGACAAAGAGTCCTGTGGCATCTTGTAGACTAACAGATGTATTGGAGCATAAGCTTTTGTGGGGCTTTTGTGGGTGAATACCCACATGCATCTGACGAAAAAACCTGATGAGGTTCAACAAGGACAAGTGCAGAGTCCTGCACTTAGGACGGAAGAATCCCATGCACTGCTACAGACTAGGGACCGAATGGCTAGGTAGCAGTTCTGCTGAAAAAGACCTAGGGGTCACAGTGGACGAGAAGCTGGATATGAGTCAACAGTGTGCTCTTGTTGCCAAGAAGGCTAACGGCATTTTGGGCTGTATAAGTAGGGGCATTGCCAGCAGATCGAGGAATGTGATCGTTCCCCTTTATTCGACATTGGTGAGGCCTCATCTGGAATACTGTGTCCAGTTTTGGGCCCCACACTACAAGAAGGATGTGGAAAAATTGGAAAGAGTCCAGCGGAGGGCAACAAAAATGATTAGGGGTCTGGAGCACATGACTTATGAGGAGAGGCTGAGAGAACTGGGATTGTTTAGTCTCCAGAAGAGAAGAATGAGGGGGGATTTGATAGCAGCCTTCAACTACCTGAAGGGGGGTTCCAAAGAGGATGGAGCTCGGCTGTTCTCAGTGGTGGCAGATGACAGAACAAGGAGCAATGGTCTCAAGTTGCAGTGGGGGAGGTCCAGGTTGGATATCAGGAAAAACTATTTCACTAGGAGGGTGGTGAAACACTGGAATGCGTTACCTAGGGAGGTGGTGGAGTCTCCTTCCTTGGAGGTTTTTAAGGCCCGGCTTGACAAAGCCCTGGCTGGGATGATTTAGCTGGGAATTGGTCCTGCTTTGAGCAGGGGGTTGGACTAGATGACCTCTTGAGGTCCCTTCCAACTCTGATATTCTATGATTCTATGATTCTATGAAGTGGGTATTCCCCCATAAAAGCTTATGCTCCAATAAAGGTGCCATAGGACTCTTTCTGACTTATGAATGCAGCCCATTATGGATTTTTGCGTATTTTGAATATAACCACAATCATCAAGGGAAAAAAAACGTTTTCTATTTTTTCCTCTTGTTAATTTCTAAAAAACATGATCCCATGCATTATTATTATTTGTAACTATTCATATTTTGTTTATAGCAGTGTATAGAGCTAAGCATGTATATAAGTCTTTGCAGGATCAGGGCCTAAATAGACAAGACAGACCAAAAGTGCGAGAATGGAATTATTACTTTTATTGTAATGTGTAGGAGCCTTACTTATGAACCAAGTCCCACTGTGCAAGGTGCTGTACAAACACAGAACAAAAAGGCTCTCCCTGCCCCAAAGAGCTAACATATTATCGTTTTTAGATTTTCAAGAACTTCATTACCATTGGGAAGGATGTTATACTGGCAGCACTAGAAAATTAATTTCTCTAATTAGTCATTTAACAGGTACGGCAAAAGGAATGTTAGCGCAAGCCTCACAAATGAGTCCTTCCTGCTTCATCCCTGAGCAAAAGGGACACCGCCATAGGGGCACATGGTCTCCACTACAGCTAAGTGAACCTTTCATAACAACCCCCAAACCTGATTTCAGTGTTTGCTACGAACCTGTCATTTGGCTCAAGTTTGCCAAAAGGTTTGTGAACCTTGGCAAACCTTTCTGTGAACCTGGTCCTCCGCAGGGAGGAATTTATAGTCTTGGACAGAAATCACGCAGAGCTCAGCAATTTCAAATAGTGTTCACCCCCAAACCCACTAGCCTTCTATGGCTTTGGCTGAGTTTTTCTTGAGTTTCTCAGTTAGTGTTCACTCCACTTTATCTGGGAGCAGAATCGTTGGTGTTACTTGAGTTCTTCTTTTTCTTTCTGAGATCTGGCTGTTGGAGAGACTTTGGGGTGTTTTGTTTGCTTTTTAATGCTATATTACCCGTTTCTCAGCAGATGAGTTTAAAGTGCTGAGGTTTTCAAAAATTTGCTGTGTTTTTGGATTGTAGCCTTGATAACAATGATGCATATAAAAGACCAAAAGGAAACAAGTAATAACAAGTCTTGTTGCCATAACAAAGGGTGACAAAATACTTCAGAATGTTTAAGAGGGTTTTTTTGCTATTCTTATTAATCTCTCAACCATATCTGCTGAGGCAGAAAAAAAAGGAATTTTGTTATTTATTCATGTATTGTTTTGAAACAGTCTCAAGAGGTGAGGAAAGGAGGGCTCTCTTCCCCCAAGGGCTCACAGTCTAATGATTAAACTCTGTTCATGTGGAAGCCAACTAGAGGTGTGTGCATGCAACAGACAGAATAATCAAACCTACCAAACCCGATTGTGGCCTTAGTTAAATGGGTCTAACTCCCAGAGTGTCAACTGGAAGAGTGTCTTATGGTGAAGGCTGCAGGATGGATTTGGGCAGTCAGTGTCTACCATCGGCAAGATTATCGCACCACCACAGCTTTTTGCTCCCACGTGATCACCAGCCATATAGAGGCATTCCTTGGTAAATGTGTTCTTCATTTGCTGGTCTTCTATCCTAATGACACGTCCGTACCATGAAAGCTGCTGAAACCACACCAATGCTGATGGAGGCAGTTGCTAGGTTTGGCTACAAATATCCTCATTGTAGATCTTGTCCTGCCATTTAATGTGGCTTAGCACAATGGGGCCCTGTACTGTAAAAAAGACAATAAAGAAGCATAGTAATGGCATTTACAATCATGTAATTCAGGGCAAAATTGGCCCATAGATTGATCACTAGCTTCTTAAACACAGTTACTGTGTATTGCATCAGTAATGAGTTAAGATAAACCTGAGATGGAAATTACTTCAGTATGTAAATTATTTGGAAAATTCTATCTGTAAAAGTCTTTGCGGGTCTGGATGGTAGAGGGGGCAAGTGTGTGTTTGGGCAGAAAAGCTAAAAGAATGAGAAAATACAAATGGCTCTCACACCGCTCAGAGCTTTTGACAGCAGCAGCTTCACAAAAATATGAGAGGCTACAGAATGAAGTATCAGCTGGGCAATAGACTTGCGGTTATCTTACACCATTCAGCATAAATCATCTACAGTGTTTCTAGGAAGTATAAAATAAGACTAAAGCACAAATCCAAAGAACCATTTTTAGTAATACAGGAATGGCCAGACTGGATCAGAGCCGAGATCCATCTAATCCAGTATCTTGTCTCTGAGAGTGGCCAGCACTAGGCCCTTCAGAGGGAGGTGTAGCAGATGTGGGACAATCTGCTCCTCAGATCCCATCCAGGTCAATTACAGAATAGCTGTAGTGGAGCATATTGCTTGTTAAAGGTGTTAAGGGTAGACATTTTCAGCATATGCATGGAATTATTGTTGTACCTCAATGGGCCATCATGAGGCTTTGTGTCACCAAAGAGGTGCAATAGGGATGGAATGTATCTGCACCTGCCAAGTTTGAGAATTCTCCCAGTGGCATAAAGGCAGCAGAACCAGCTTCGATACAATCTGTCCGCCCACGTGCACTCTGGCATCACACGTGTGTTGGTGGCAGGATGGTGCATGAAGAGGATAAGAAAGGAGCAGAGCTATGCTATACCAATTCACAGCTGGAGGATGTTCCCTTAGGGACCATAGTCAGCTGGCATGTTAGACTGCTCTGACTTATGTTGGAACTTGGCCATGGTAGCTGAGAATCAGAGAGCCCTCTCACCATTCCTCCTTTACTGATCAGATCTCAGTGCATGCAAGAATCAGGCCACGTATTCATAGTGTTTTCTCTTTGCAGAGAATGTGTTTGTTTATAACCATTTTTATGTCAGTGTCAGTTCTGGTGCCCCATGTCGGAATTCCCAGTAGAGACTCAGGATCATATAGCAAACAACTGCCAACTCTTAGCAGTGAGCCCTGTAAATGTGCCTTGAGGCCCATTGGTAGGTCCAGACAAGGAAGCGTGCATTGTCATGACCTGTTCCATATTCTCCAATCCCAAGAGCTTCCTGGAGGAAAACTCACCCCACAAGACCCAGCTCTCTACTTTTTTCCATTCAAGCCCAGAAAACGTGGTACAGCACGTGCACTGAAAAGCAGTTGCACAATAGCACTAAGCACAGCGTTTAAAAAGGGCTTTGTCCTGCTAATCTTCAAAGCAAAAATTTGGTCGGAGCCATCTGATGCCGTGGCACAGATTGGTGTCTGCTCAGGAAGACGGGGCAGTTGTTGGCTGTAGTACCAAAAAAAAAAAAATTTTTTCAAAGATTTTATAGTCCAAAAAATAATGGCTCTCTTTCTCTTTTCCAAGCATATTAGTGCAACAGCCACTAATAATCATTTCATATTAATGACTGTTTTCTCTTGAACCGAAGACAATCAGCTGAAAAAGAGTTGAAAGAGAAGTTTATTAAAATAATAAAAAAAGCAATTTCCAGACAATATATGCAGTTTTGTTTCCAGTTTTTGTTGTTTTTTGAGGGTTTGTATTTTTTTGTTGTTGTTGTTGTTAATGAAACTCTCAGTGACCTAACAGTCCTTTTAAAAGACAGCTGCATGGAATAAAACCCAGGCAATTAATTGCTCTAGCATTGTTTGTACAGCAGGATCTCGCCTTCATTTCTCCCGATTCACTATTTCCCCATATTCTCTACACACGCCACCACCACCAAGGAGAAGAGCGGAACAGGTAAGGGCTTGCCTGAAGGCCTTAAGGGGCCAGCCTAGAACTCTGCCTACAGCTGGGTTTCTCATCCCCAACAAGACTCCAGGAGAACGTGGGGTTAGGAAGGATTTCCCCCCCGCATCAGATTGGCTTTGATCTTGGGGGGATTTCACCTTCCTCTGCGAGGGGGGCACAGGTCACTTGCTAGGATTATCTGGGTATATCTCACTTAATCAGTTCCTGCTGTTGTGGGGGCCATGAGCACTGGTGCACCTTGGTCCCTCCTATTCTCTGCCTGTAGCACATCATAGTCTAGTCTCCTAAGGGCTCTAATACTTTGGACTGATTCTGAGAGAGGGGTTTGGTGTGGAAGTGGCTGGGTGGTATTTAGTGCCCTGGGCTATACAGGAGGTCAAACTAGTCGATCTGGTGGGCACTTCTGGCCTTAAATTCTGTGACTATGAGACTCATGCAGAGTGGGAGATTAACAGAACCAAAGAAATTTGGGGTTGTTTATATTTGACATCTGAGGTTTGAATGTTTAGGTTACACTCAGGTCATAGCTGCAAGTTTTACTCCCAACCCTGAGGACTAGAAACTAAATGGAAGCCATATTCTTTAAAAAAAAAAACAAAAAACATGGTTTCTGGAGCTGGGGCTTTACGCAAAATACCAGCTATTGCGAGATGTGGGATAAAGATGCAAGTGTTGGCAACTCAGAAAATAAGAACCAACTGAACTTGCCCACACCACAACTAGATCCAGCTGGTTTCACTTCCTGGCGTAGGCCACAGCCAAGTCTCTTAAAGGTGCAGTTCACTACACGGGGTAACCTGCAAAGCATGGTTTATAATGGCTTTGCCTGTTTAATTGAGGAGTTTGGTGCAGCTACCTCAGTGGCCATGACTGGGGCAAAAGATCTAATATTTTCAACACAAACCTTGTTTGGCTTGTATGTTTTGTGCAGGTCTCAGCACTTCCTAGTACTGACCTGGAAGTAAAGGTGGTCGGCTAAGTACAGTGCAGCTGGCCTGGCAGGGTTTCCACCCAAACTAGAAGTACAAATAGCCAGTGATAAGCAAACCTCAAAAGATCCAGAGTTTGGGATTTGTTTTGGTGCTTTTCTGAAATCTCTGAACTTCCTGAGACTGCAAAATGGGATTGGAAATCTCACAAGGACAGGCTTTTTCACAGTGTTTCTAGCACTTCCAGTTCCCATCCTTGTGCAGTATAGTAATGACTCACGAGTCAAGTTCTCAGATACAGCCCTTTATTAGCTGCACAATCATTCAGCTCAGGGTGATCTGCTCAGGCCTCAGGAAATATCCCGTTCAAACTGGACATGCTCAGTGGCTTAACAAGTGTTGACAAAGTCATTCCCATACTGGCCTCACTCATCACACCCAGACTTGGAACCCTGTGCCTACAATGTATGTGTCTAGGGAAAGGGGCTGTGCCTTTTTGCATGGCTGTAATGCACCCGGTGCATTGTGGGCACTATACAAATTATAAATAGTAACTGTAATATTTACTAGTACTAATCCTTATATCCCCCTTGAAGCTACTTTAATTCACTAGGCATTGGACTGGGCCCCTAGTAAGGTAGAGTCTATTTCTGTCCCGTATGGATCTGGTTGGGTTTCTCAGGTTAGTGTGACTCATCCCCAGCTGATTATTTTGTGGCTTCAGCCAGGCTGTTTTCAGTAACAATTTCGTGTTTGGGGCCAGAATGTACAAACAAGTCAGGGCAGCGAGGAGCCACACAGTCCCAGGTGGAGCTCCGGTGGGAGACGAGAGCCTCCTCAAGGGAAGAAAGGGGGATATCAGGCCCAAGGGTGAGCTGCTTCTGGGCAGAGGAGGTGAAGCAGGGTCCCAGAGACCTTGAGGAGGTCCTCTGGGGACCTGGTCTTTCTACCCAGCTGTCTCCTCAAGGATGAGTAAGGTGGATGAGTGGGTATGGGCAGCAGGGGTTGAGTGACTGTAACTGGGTGGGTGACAGGTCAATGGCATGAAGGGGCTGAGATTGTTTGTGACAGCCACTATCTTGGCCAATGCTGGGGATTGAACCAGGGAACCCCCAAAGCTAGATGCATGCGTTTCTCCCGCTTGGTATGTCCGGTATGCCTGGAGGTGGGACATTAGAGTCAGTGACATCAGGAGAATCGCCACACTCTTTTTCAGAGACGCAGCAGTGCAACAGACAGGTAGCAGAGACCAAAGATCTGTCCCAGAGTTGGCTAGGCCTTGCCACACCAGCTTCCCTCCTGACATAGGGAATGCTTATTGCTGCAGGCGTCCCTCCAACAGAGAGACTCTGATAGTGCTGGCTCCTGCACAACTGTGGCCAGCTGTGCTTGGATGCCGGGGCTTGAAAATATGAACAAAGATTGGGAAGCATTCATGCATCGGAGAGGTGTGAGCAGCTTTGGGTCACATCCCGAGCCAAGTCTCATAAGCCTTGGGGACACTGTGAGGGGGGAGAAGGGTATGCTTCCTCCACCTGCAGGTGCTCCGTGATGTACAATGGGAGTCACTGCATCTCAGGTGCTCAGATGTCAGAGCGAGCAGCTGGGTTCCAAAAACGAGAGCAGGCTTTTGAAACGAAGCCCAGCAGCCCTGCACAGAATTCCATAGGTATCTCAAGTCCTATGCACTCAGGCAAACTTTCCAAGACTGTAAGTAATCCCAATCTCTCCTAAGAAGCATCCTCCCAATTTTGGACCATCAGACCCTGCCAAGAAACTGACTCAAGGCCAGATTGGAGCTGGCCTTTGCATGGTGCTCTCAGAGAGACTCTCTCCCATTGTGCTGCAGTGCAGGGCACAGCAATTCACAGCCTCACCTGAGTTTGACGGCTTTGCAGGGCTGGAGCTGCTTTCAGCACGGGCAGGGTCATGGCAGAACTGGCCAGTTGCAGAGTCCTGCTGAGCCGCATATTCATGCCATTCATTCCAGCTTTGCACCACCCTGAAAGAAAGGTCATTCTTTAAGGGCACCATCCTGCGTTGGCATTTTATTATTTACCACGGCACTTAGAGTTCCCAACTGAGATCATATGTGCTAGGTGCTGTACATACACATAGCAAAAAACAACTCCTGCCTGGAAGAGCTTAAACATAGACAAAATAAACTAAGGGTCTACACGTCAACCTGGAGGTGTGATTCCCAGCTGGAGGAAACATATCCGTTAGCTGTGATTCATCTAGCACAGATGTGGCCCACAGGACCATCCTGCCCGGCCCCTGAGCTCCCAGCCGGGGAGCCTAGTCCCTGGCTCCTCCCCTGCTGTCCCCCCTCCCCCGCAGCTGGCTCTGGCCAGGTGTCGCGGTTGCGAGCTCCTGCTGCTGGTAAGGGGGTGGGGAGCGGGGGAGTTGCGTAAGGGAGCAGGGAGTCCTGGGGGGCAGTCAGGGAGAACAGGCAGTTGGATGGGGTGAAGGTTCTGGGGCGCGTGGTCAGGGGATGGGGAACAGGGAGGGTTGGGAGTGGGTCCTGTCAGGGGGCGGGGATGTGGATAGGGGTTGGGAGGGCAGTCAGGGGACAGGGAGGGTTGGATAAGGGGGTGGGATCCCAGGGGGGCAGTTAGGGGCGGGGGGACCCAGGAGGTGGTGGTCAGGGGACAAGGAGCAGAGGGCGGTTGGATAGGGGGTGGGAGTGCCGGGGGGGGCTGTCAGGTGGCGGGGGCATGGATAGGGGTCAGGGCAGTCAGGGGACAGGGAGCAGGGGGGTTGGACAGGGGGCGGGGGTCCTGGGAGAGGGCAGTCAGGGGACAAGGAGCAAGGGAGTTGGATGGGTTGGGAGTTCTGAGGGGGGCAATCAGGGGGCGGGAAGTGGGAGGGGTGGATAGGGGGCAGGGGCCAGGCTGTTTGGGGAGGCATAGCCTTCCCTACCCGGACCTCCATACAGTTGCACAACCCCGATGTGGCCCTCGGCCAAAAAGTTTGCCCACCCCTGATTTAGCATGCTAAAAGTAGAGCATAGTCAAGTCCTTGAGGTCACACAGGGAGGCTGTGTGAGAGTCAGAAACTGAACCCTGTTGTCCTGAGCTCTACACAAGTACCTTCACCAGAAGATCGTCTCTTGATTTGGTCCCCCTTGAGTTTGGATAACCTGCATGGAGGGTTAAGACTCAGAGGAGAAAGGAGAGGGGAGATCAGCTCTTCAAACTCAGCGCTTGCTGACTCGTGTCAGGGTCTAAAAGATGAAGGTGGAGAGAAGACAAAGGCCCTGTTAAACTTGCACTGACATCCTACAGCAAAGCTTTTGGGCTTTGGGAAGGAGAAGAAGGGAAATATGGTCCTAATTACTTGATAACTATTCCACATTTCACAACTCACTTTAATGGCCCAAATGGATTGCTTTCAAGTGCAGTGCTAATGTTGTAGCAATATGGTGGAAATTCTCTCACAGTGGGACATGTGGTGCCAAAAAGCCCCACTCTGAGAAGAATATTATTATCTGAAATGACATTAATACGTCCAGCTATTCCCTCACGCAATCTCATGTGCAGAGGAGGCACCGCACAGTTAAAATGTCAGGGTTTCGTCAGTGTCTGGATGCAGAGTGAGCAACCACAGTAGTTTATGCTGTCTGGTTGATTCAACAGCCTACGGCAGGGGTTCCCAAACTTTTTGCTGGCACAACCCCATTTTAATTCCTCCCAGGCTCCCAGTCAGCATGGAGGACACCATTTTGAAGAGCAAATTCACACCCTCCGCGCAGCGTGACCTTGCACTCACCATATACACCTCTACCCCAATATAACCCTGTCCTCAGGAGCCAAAAATTTTTACCACGTTATAGGCGAAACCGTGTTATATTGAACTTGCTTTGATCAGCCGGAGTGTGCAGCCCTGCCCCCCTCCCCGGGGGGAGGGGGGCACTGTTTTACTGCGTTAGATCCAAATTCGTGTTATATCGGATCGCGTTATATCAGGGTAGAGGTGTATGGGAGGTCATGTCACATGGCAACTGCCATGTTGCTCTACAAAATGGCGTCGTCCTCACAGCATGACCACGTACATATGACTGTGTGAGGTCATGCGATGTGGCATGAAATGGCATTCTCTGCACACTAGGGATCACCGTGACCCCATCTGCTCATGGTGCGACCCCGTTTGGGGTCATGACCCACAGTTTGGGAACTTCTGGCCTATACAAAGTGAATCAGTACATTGTGTGGTAGGACACCATTATTACAGCTCTAGGAAGACCTTTTTTTCTTCCTCAGCTAGTGATGATGGGCCAGAGCCTCAGCTTGTGTAAATCAAAAATACTCCACTAAAGAGTCAACCTGTGTGTTGTATGGGGGCTGTACCTTTAAGGGCTGAGCTTCCCAATCAGGGAGTCTGGGCGAGGTGCTGTGAAGCTCTAGGTCAGGGATTGGCAACCTTTGGCACACAGTTAACCAGGGTAAGCACCCTGGCTGGCCAGGCCAGTTTGTTTACTTGCCGCATCTGTGGTTTGCCGCTCCAGGCCAATGGGGGCAGCGGGAAGCAGCGGCCAGCACATCCCTCGTCCTGCGCCGCTTCCCACAGCCCCCATTGGCCTGGAGTGGCGAACCGCAGCCAGTGGGAGCCGTGATCGCCCAAACCTGCGGATGCAGCAGGTAAACAAACCAGCCCGGCCAGCCAGGGTGCTTATCCTGGTGAACCACATGCCAAAGGTTGCCGATCCCTGCTCTAGGTGTTATGCACAGCCAGTGGGAACCAGACACAGACTAAAACATCGCTCTGGCATGCATCTTAAGCACTGGGGCCTAAATCCTCAAAGGTATTTAGTGTCCTAAATTCCATGGATTTCTATGGACATTAGAAACCTACATATCTCTGAGGCCTGAGGGGTTGCCAAACACTGCACCCTGGATGAATCTTGCAAGGACTTGTGGACTGCTTCCATTTCAAGCAGCTTTGTTGATTTTACATCAGCTAAAGTGTTGACCCGTTGTTTGCTGCTGCTTTCCATTGCCTTTGGTAACACTTATTTTCAGTCATTAACTGTGCAGTGTATTGATGCTTCTGTGACAAGGGCTGAGGGCTTTCATAGCTTCTGAGCACCTTACAATAATTGAAAACAAACAAATACCCATATGGGAAGCTCCATAAACAGTCACTGCTGCAGCTCACTGAGTGCCCTTAAAAATGTAATTTTTTTATTGTCTTTGTCGCAGGGAGGTGGGTAACAGGTTAACTGTTTTCCAAAGTTGGCCTGCCTAATGAGTGTCTCTGCTCTGACTTAGCTGCAGAGCTGCCAAAAAATAAATCAGAAAAGGGAAAGGAAACACATTCTTCAGGCTTCCTCTACTAATTCTTGAAAAAAATATCCCTTGTTTATCACAAAGTGCTTGTCTGTGTGAAATCTGTTAAAGGTGTAATGTTCTTTATTGCTAAGACACTGGTCTAGTCTACAGAAAAACTGGTCTTTCATATAAAGCCAAAAACTTCTTGCCTTCCCTGTGAAAGCAGTTCGTTTAGGACAGATTCATCTCTGGTGTATCTTCATTGATACCACTACAATGTGAAGATCCATTCCTTTTATGCTATTTCAGTCTGAAGTACAAGCCTTGTTCCCAGTATGATTATTTATTAGCAGCTTTAATCATGGACGAGGATGCCAGTGTGCTAGGTGCTGTACAAACACAGAACAAAAAGATCTTACCGTCTAAGACAAGAGTCAATTTAGTTGGAGATTGGTCCTGCTTTGAGCAGGGAGTTGGACTAGATGACCTCCTGAGGTCCCTTCCAACCCTGATATTCTATGATTCTATGATTCAACAGATGGGTATAGACAGGATGGAGGAGTACAAGGAAACAGTGACACAATATTGGTCAGCATGATAAGTTGTGGTATCAGTGCACCAGCACTGTCCCATTTGTGTAGGTATCACAGCAAAGGAGAGTTTTAAGGAGGGATTTGAAGGTGGATAATGAGGTTGTTTTGCAGACGGTCATAGGGAACCCCTCCATATGTAGGGGCAGCATGGGAAAAAGCTCACAAAGGGGCTTGTTTGAAAATGTAACAAGTGGGCAATGGAGGCTGACATCACGGGCCATTCCAAGGTGGGAGTTGGCAACTCACTAGTGATGATGGGAGACACTAGGTTGGATGAGAAGGGACCATGAAGGGTCCTCAAAGTGAAAATGAGTAGCTTATAGATGATGTGATGGAGAAGAGGGAGCCAGGGGTGAGGTACAAAGAGAGAGGTAACTCGGTCAAAGCTACGGGCTAGGAAAATGACCTTTGCAGCAGCATTCTGAATAGGCATGAGTGGGCTGACATTGAGTTTGTCAAGGCTCGCGAGAAGGCTGTCGCAATAATTGAGACATGGGGTAAGTGAGAAATTCCTACAATAAAATCGATGTCTCACTCTGTGACTCTGTTTCTCTGCTCTAATTTGAGTACAGAACATGTTGTCAGTGCAGATGGCCGCTTTGCTTTTTTCTGCTATGTCTGGTTTTGTACCATGCCCTGCTGAGCCTATATTGTCTTGTATAAACGGGTGTTGTGTGTTCTGAAGTAGAACTCTAGTCTTGCTAGTGAGGTGGATGAGCTCATAGACGCTAGGAAGCAACCTTTGCTAATACACTTATCTGAGTAGTATAGACCAGCATGTGTTTGATATATTTCCTCTTCCTGGAGTGAGGCCTGTGGCCTGATGTCCTAAAGCATTGGGAGCTCACTGTTGACACCTGTTGGTGAATAGGGAGAAGAGTGTCCCAGAGCTGCCTGAGAACTCCAGCTGGGCAGCGGCTCCACTGGGGAGGGAGCTCTCTGCTGCCATCTGTTGGGAAATAAGGCGAAATGACTGAGTGGGCCAGACTTATTTGCATTTCAGCTATGTGACAATTTTAGGCATTTTGGTTAAAGTACAAATAAGTTTTGAGCTTGGGGACAATAAAATGCCATTGTCCCTGTTGGGAAATGAAAGGGCAAGAGATTTTCACCAAATGTATGTGGGATCTCCTTGACCCGAAACTACAGTCAGGGGCAATTGGGTAAGCGAGCCTGAGTGGGGTAAAATAAGAGAGAGAAGGAAAAGGGGTCTGGGTTTTCTAGAGGCTGCTGAGAGTACTTCTCTGTTTGTAAGGCCTTTGCTGGAGCCACATGTGCTAATGATTTCTCTCCAAAGACTTTGTACAT
This sequence comes from Trachemys scripta elegans, assembly GCF_013100865.1. NCBI lineage: Eukaryota > Metazoa > Chordata > Testudines > Emydidae > Trachemys > Trachemys scripta. Next base: position 72,047,025 of record NC_048308.1, read on the forward strand.
AAGCAGTTTTTGGGTGGCAGCCAGAGCTGTGCTGAGGCAGTTTTGAGGGAGGTGATGATGTGGGTTGGGCTGAAGCCCCAGAGAAGAGCAGCAGCCTATCTGAAGGACTTGGGTGTGGGCCTCCTGACTCACCAATCAAAGGTGAAATCACCTCAGCTGGGTCAGGTGGCAGACTCCCTAGGGCAGCCTAGGCAGCACTGCCCTTTGGGGCTGGACTTCTTGGACTCCTCCAACCCTGGACAACAAACTGTGAGTGGGGAGCTGGAGCGGAGGGAAGAGGCTAGAACGCATCAGCCAGTCAAAAATGCCAGAGGAGACTGATGTGGGGACTGTTGCTAGGACACCCTTGGGGATAGGGAAAAATCCTACCCAATAGATATGGTGAGTTTATTAACTGATGGCTTTCCCCAGATTATTCCATTGTCCCTCCTTTCACCCTTCTTAATACAGTTCTCTTTGTTTAAACCCCTGCACTCAGTGCTTGTGAATGGGGGCATATTGCCTATCCAGGGTGCCAGGGCAGTGTATGTAGTTTCCCAGGCTTCTGGGTGGGGTTTCAATCCAGTGTTACAGAATTTTTCAGAAGGAACCCTGAGAAAACTGAACCCACCCCCTCTTGCTGCCAACAACACCTGGCAGAGGGGTTATGCTGATAACAGTCACGCCACAGCAGTTCCGCTTGGAAGCACTTTTTTGTGCCTAAAATGAATGTGGTGGTAGAAAGGGGTGAATGGCTCCCGCTTCAATTTCCTTATCTATAAGCTGGGATTCACAATACGGATCAAACTGACCTGACAGATGTCCTGTGATAATTAGTTAATGTCTTGATGGTGCTCGGCACATGTAGCGTTCTGTGTATTCATGATCAGACTGAGCATGTGACACCCGTGGCTCACGTTCTGCACTGGCTGTCTGCTCATTCCTAAGTACCATCCAAGGTGCTGGTTATGGTATGAATGGACTGGGATACAGTTAAGTGAAAGATCACCAGTGTCCCATCATGGGGCTTTGATCCTTTACTTTGCTCTTCCTGTTAGTTTCTGGGATTCAAAGGCCCACAGCCAGTGGCAGAGCATCTCATTAGAGCTTGTTCTTGGGTCTAATAAAAATAATAATAATAATAAATTAGTCATTGACTAATGTCTTGTTTTGAGGGCATAAATTACGTCTGCAGACTGATCACTGCCTAATAAGGGACTTGGATGATGGTGTGCACATTGCACAATGGCTGGCCTGCCCACAGCCCATGCTGCTGTATGTTGTCTCAATCATATTTGCCAGAAATAGATACCTACAAAATGATGTTGAAACAGTGGCACTGGGAACAGGTGATCTTAGTGCTTCGTATACAGAACTGTTCACAGCAACTTGTGTCCTGTGCTACAGAAAGTGTAAGATCAACCAACAAGAGAAAGACACCATATAAATAATGAAAATATATTGATTCAGATCTCTTGCTCTTTGTAGAGATGTGACACATGGCTTTTGTTATCTGATTATTCCTCCAGAGCTTCAAGCCAAGTTTGTTCTGCTTGCTCATGAGACTCATCAGGGAGTTATCTTACCCAAATACAGTCTCAGAGATCTCTACTGGTGGCCAAGGATGGGCTCACAAGTTGAGAATGCTGTAAAATTCTGTATTACTGTGTGTGTTACAGCAGTTTTGTTAATGTATACACACAATGCTATAGCATCCACCTCCCTTGCCTGATTCTACACGGGAGAAAGCTTGTTTTGGGTACGGAGTGTCATTTCAAGGACATGCAAATGGCCCCAAACCAGTTATTGAAACTTTTTGGCCACAGTTTCATGAACAAATTTTAATTAGTTTTTCCAGCGCAAGATTTAGTTCTGTTTTTTAAAACTGTTTTCAAACTCCGAACCAATCAGGAAGCTCTGGAATTCATTTGCCACAGATTTCTTACAGAACTACTGAGCAATTCGGCATGCAGCAAACCAGATGTCTCCTGCAGAACTTCTGCATGGGAGGAATATGCAAACTAAATTAAATGTAGATGTTCTCCAAAAGCCCAATGCTGACAGAAAAGGTTCAACAAGATGCATCTCACCAGAATGTTCAACATGTAGTCTGACAAAAATAAACAATGTTCAGACATATGCTGTAAAATCCCAGAGTTCATAAACCCTAATGTGGGAAAAAAGAACTAACCGTAATGGTTAATTTCAGATTCTGAGATTCATCTCTGGCAGAGATAGACATGTTCTATTAGGTCAAAGAGCTCCTCTTTCTGCTAAAAATGTATAACCCATGCTAACCAAGTGTGACTCTTTGTCCCCCTCTACTGGCTGGAACACATATAGAGGTTTAATATCAGTTACCATCCTTTTGCTCAAGTGGTAGAGGGTCATACTTTTAGATCTGGGTTCAATCCCCATGGACGACTCAACCAGGGCCATCATTACACACAACATTAAAACTTGGCCAGCCCAGTTTTAAATGTTCCAGGCAACAAGGCTTCCACCACTTCCCACAGTTGATTATTTCACAGCCTCTTCCATGTCACCATCGGGAGACGTTTCCTAATATTGGGCTAAAATGTTCCATTTGTTTCTAGTAAAAAAACGCTCACTGCGGGGTAGGAGCTTAGGTTATGGGAGAGCTCGTTTATGAGTTCTTTGCTCTGGCTGAGCATCAATGTGGGTCCACTACAAAGCTGGCAGGGAGGTGCTCCTCACCGGCCTGACTCACCTCGGACTCAATAGGTCGGTTGTAGCCGGAATATGTAGGAGTAAGGAACTAAAGTGCTCTTTGCTCCAACATACAAAAGAATCAAGACATACACCTCATACCATCCCTCTGGTGGAAATGAGCGACTGGTCATATAGGACCATAGCAATAATTGCAATGCCTCTGGCTTTGCACGCAGCTGCACTGATGAGTGGGTGTATTAGAGGTCCCCTTTGTGCCTTGCATTTCTAGAGTGTACTACAGTAGCTTTGCTTGTGGTTCTGGGTCAGTCCCCAGTGGATCAGCCACAGCTTGCAGCCTTCGAACGCAAGACAAGTGCCAATGGCAGAGGAAGCAGCAGCACCCCAAGGGGAGTCCCTGCTACTTATATTACCAAACAGGGACCTTGCTGCGACCAGGTGTGAAGGCGCTCCAGCAGGGAAGGGGTTACAGGTTGATGGGGAGGGCTGTCACATGGCTGCATGGGGTAGCAATATGAAAGGTAAGTGGAAGCTAGTAGAAGGGAGGTTGCCTGAGATGTCTTCTCCACTCCCCAACTGGCTGAAGGCGGGTGTTTCTGAATTGATTTGCTGTAGCTGTGTGAACCTTTCATTGAGGATAAAATGAGCCCTGAGAAACAGGAACTTGCAGAGACTAACAGGTGGCTTTGTATCACTCCGTTCCTGGCTAGTGAAATTGTTCAGCTGCTTACATTTGCAGATGCTAATTCATTGCCCTCTGAAATGATTCCCAAAGTACGGTCCCAGGGGGCACCACTTCTGGCAGTGACCTCACAGTGGCATCCAGTGGAGGTGTCTGATGCTGGAATAGCCGCCTCAGAAGTTTTGCTGTCGGGGTGTCGGGACCAACCACCAAGGGGCAGCAGGCCTAGGGGAGTGGGGTGCTGGATCCAGCCCCCCAGGGATGGGAGGTCCCAGGAGACTGTTGGAGAGTGAGCCCACCCCACAGCGGCTCCTGTCCCAGCTCCCCACCCCAGCCCATTGGCTCTTGCCACAGAGTGCAGTTAGGGCCCTCCCCCCCACAATACACCTTCCTGGCCCTGAGTGGTGGTTGTTTTGGTGAGGGTAGGGGTGTTTTTCCTCATCCCCATTTTCCAGGTGGGGAAACTGAGGCACAGAGCAGGGACATGACTTGGGGAACATCAACCAGCAGCAGGGTGTACTTGAGTTGGAACTTGCATCTGAGGCCAGTGCATTATCCACTAGGCTGCACAGCTTACCTTGTCAAACATATAGCAGGGTAATTTTAACCCCTTTTAAGAGTAGCTCTCCATCATGAAGCCTTGGCACCTGCATTTCCAGTTGTTTTTTTCTCTTTATGTAATGTAGGTGCATTTCTCACCAAAGCTCATGAAAAGACAGAAAGACCAGCCTGTGCTTTGGCTGGTAGAATGGACACTTTAAGAGCCTTTTAATTAATGCTGCTTTGTTTTTAAAAGCCTTCACCCCTCTCCCTCCCATGCTGCAAATCCATTCCCCCTGTATATGCTGTTGGCTGCGAGGGGCCCGTTCGCTCCTGTGCCAGCAGCCCGGATGGCGACATATTGATGGCAGTGCACAACAGATGACATCACATGAAAGGCTGACATCAGCTGCCAACTTCAACAGATGCTCAGGGCTTGGTGGGTTTAATTTTTTTAATAACATTTTTGCAGTTATTCCCCCAATAAAAAGGATTCTGGAAACTCAGATCAGTTATTCCCAGGTTTCAAATGCTGGCTCCATCCTGTGTGCAGCTGCAAGCATAGAATTTAACCTCTTCGGTATTTCAGTGTAAAAATATGAGGCAAAGGGATGCCTGTTGTTACATAGCTTTGCTTTGGTTTTTACTTATGTGCCCAGCCCAAAAACCTGGATCTGTATGTCCCCAAGCTTAGAGCAGGGCCAAAACAGACTTTGCAGCTGGCTTCTATCCTTGTAATGGACTGAATCAAAACCCCAGATCTCAATACACTCAGGACTTTTAGAAGGTTAAGATCTGGATCAAAGTTTTTCAGTTTGGACCTCTCTTTTTTTCCCCCTCCATCTATTCTATGCAGTGCCTGCCTTTAATAAATAAATAAATAAATAAATTAATGGAGATATCCGATCTCCTAGAACTGGAAGGGACCTTGAAAGGTCATCAAGTCCAGCCCCCTGCCTTCACTAGCAGGGCCAAGCACTGTTTTTGTCCCAGACCCCTAGGTGGCCCCCTCAAGGATTGAACTCACAACCCTGGGTTTAGCAGGCCAATGCTCAAACCACTGAGCTATCCCTCCCCCCCGCCTTTAATCCTTTATAACGTATATATGAGAATTTAATGCTCATAAAATCGAGGTGCTCATGAGAGCTGGCCAGGGATTTGTTGATGAAATGGTTTGTCATCAGAAAATGCTGATTCATCCGAATCAAAACTTTTCATGGGAACATACCAGTTTTGACTAAACTTTTGTCAGGATGGAATTTCTGGTCAAATCCAGGGTATGGGACATGCTTCCCAACCAATAGTTTCTCACCTGAAGGTTTAGGACAATCCCCTTAGATACAGAAGTGCCAGGTTCTAGTTCCTGCTCTGAATTGGGTCCAATAAGGACATGAAGCTGGGTTGCTCACCTCCCAGGCAAGTGCCCTAATCACTTGAGTACTGGCTATTCTGGGGTGGAGCTTTCTCTGTTCTTTTGTGAAAAACTGCAAAACATCTCAGTTTTTGTCCCAATGCAAATCAAGAAAATGTTTGAAATCTCAAAGATTTTTACAGAACAGGGAAAACATTTCCTGCCATTTGCTTAAGTTATGTATGGGGTGCACATATTCTGGGCAGCCTTCCCCCACGCAGTTCTGTCAATGCTTCTCAGTCCCGACCTGTTACACGTCTGCTGCTGCTGCTGCTGCTGCAGAGAAGGCCAATTGGGCCAAAGATGAATGGTGGTTTTGTGACATGCACAGAAAAGATTATACTCAGGTACATAACTGTGATCTGTGAATTGAGCCAGGATTTGGATTTAAGTCTGCAGAGATACCAGGGCTCATTAACTTAGTGGACAAAGGCATAACAAGGGCCTAAGAACTAGATAAGTTCATGGAGGACAGATCCATCAATAGCTATTAGCCAGGATGGTCAAGGATGGTGTGCCTGGCCTCTGTTTGCCAGAAGCTGGGAATGGGAGACGGGATGGATCACTTGATGATTACGTGCTCTGTTCATTCCCTCCAGGGCACCTGGCGTTGGCCACTGTTGGAAGATACTGAGCTAGATGGACCTTTGGTCTGACCCAGTATGGCCGTTCTTATGTGCTTATGTTCTTAAGGCTGGAGGTTGAAACTGGCAAAGTTTAAATGGAAAGAAAGAACAGATTTTTTAACAGTGATGCTGAATTAACGATGGGAATGGATCATCAAAGGATGCAGTGGATCCTCCATCACTTAGAGTCCTTCAGTCAAGATTAGCTGTCTTCCTAAGAGACATGCTTGTGTTCAACCACAAGTTGTTGGACACAATGCAGCAATCACTAGGAGGAATTATGTGGCCTGTGTAAGGCAGCAGGGCAGATTTGATTATCATAATTGTCTCTTTTGGCTTTAAAATCTATGCAGGAAAAAATATGCTGCTCCGGGTCCCGTGTTACCCAGCGGCCGTGAAATGAAATGTGCATTCTGAGAAAATGATGGGTGTAAACATAACTCTCCTGAGGGAGGGGATTTGTGACGGGTCCGAAAGGGGAAGGCAAGAAACTTGTATCTGATGCAGTGGAGAAGGGGGAGTCAATGGAGGGACTCAAGAGGGTAATGTGACCAGAATGACAGGCCAAGAAAATGACTTTAGAATAGGGTTGTCAACATTCTATTCGGACAAAACTGAACACCCTTGCCCCGCCCCTTCTCCAAAGCCCCGCCCTGCTCACCGCCATCTCCCCTCCCTCTGTGGCTCACTCGCTCATTTTCACCGGGCTGGGGAGGGTCCCTTTTCAACCGAGTGGTCTAAAGTTTAGAAGCAACTGAGTTAGGTGTGCTTCAAATGTTCACATTATGACTTTTTGTGGTAAATGGTTACATTCTATATGCTTCTAAAGTAGACCCGAAAGCTCAGAGTGAGTCAGTTCAACACCATGGCTGGGGTATTTTGTCTCCTGCAGGAATCTGTAATGGTTTGTGACAGTCTTTCTGGCTTTCTGTTTTTAAAAAAAAAAAAAAAAAAAAAAGTAAAGTATGCTAGGCCCAGGCCTTTTAGACTTGATCCTGGAGTGAATTGTAAGAAAAATAAATTCACTTAGGCCTGGTCTACACTAGGAAGTTATGTCGAATTTAGCAGCGTTAAATCGAATTAACTCTGCACCCGTCCACACAACAAAGCTATTTAGTTCGACATAGAGGTCTCTTAAATTCGACTTCTGTACTCCTACCCAACGAGGGGAGTAGCGCTAAATTCGACATGGCCATGTCGAATTAGGGTAGGTGTGGATGGAAATCGACGCTAATAGCTCCAGGAGCTATCCCACAATGCACCACTCTGTTGATGCTCTGGACAGCAGTCCGAGTTCGGATACTCTGACCAGCCACACAGGAAAAGCCCCGGGAAAATTTGAATTCCTTTTCCTGTCAGGGCAGTTTGAATCTCATTTCCTGTTTGGACATCGTGGCGAGCTCAGCAGCACTGGCAACGATGCAGAGCTCTCCAGCAGAGATGGCCATGCAATCTCAGAATAGAAAGAGGGCTCCAGCATGGACTGACGGGAAGTCTTGGATCTGATCGCTGTGTGGAGCGATGAGTCCGTGCTTTCGGAGCTGCGATCAAAAAGACGGAATGCAAAGATCTACGAGAAGATCTCAAAAGCCATGTCAGAGAGAGGATACAGCCAGGATGCAATGCAGTGCCGCGTGAAAATCAAGGAGCTGAGACAAGGGTACCAGAAGACCAAAGAGGCAAACGGACGCTCCGGATCCCAGTCCCAGACATGCCGTTTCTACGAGGCACTGCATTCCATCCTAGGTGCGGCCGCCACCACTACCCCACCACTGACCGTGGACTCTGAGGATGGGATATTGTCGACACCCGCTTCCTTGGAGATGTTAGCGGATGGGGAAGATGAGGAAGGAGATGAGGAGAACGAGGCAGTTGACAGCGCTTACAACTTTGATTTCCCAGACAGCCAGGATTTCTTCATCACCCTCACCGAGATCCCCTACCAACCGTCCCCAGGCGTTAACCCGGACCCAGAATCAGGGGAAGGATCAGTCAGTAAGTGTTATAAACATGTAAAGATTTATTTTGAACAGAAAATTAATATTAACAGTGGGTTTTTCATGATTACTTTGCCCTAGGCACTTAAAATTTTAGTCTTTGGTAGTGCAACTGCTGCCAAAACATCTAACAATGTCCGGTTTATCATGATTGGTTTGCCCTAGGCGCTCTACTGTTTAGTCCTTGCCAGTGCAGCTACAGTAAAATTTGGTCTATATGTCCGGGGATAGAGCTGAAATCCTCATGGGACATCTCCATAAAGCTCTCCTGGAGGTAATTGGAAAGCCTTTGCATGAGGTTCCTTGGGAGACCGGCTTTGTTGTGTCCTCTGTAGTAGGAAACGTTCCCACGCCAGGCTAGCAGCAAGTACTCCGGGATCATTGCGTTGCAGAGCATGGCGGCATACGGCCCTGGTCTTTGCAGACTTTCACGAAGCTCTATCGCTCTCTGAAATCCGCATCAGAGTGATGTCGCTCATGGTGACCTGCTTTGAATTAGGGGAATGTTAGTATTGGGACTGCTTGCCTGTTCCTTTACAGAACTGTAACCGGCGCTTTACAGCCATGCGGTGGAGGCGGGAGAGGGGCAGCATACAGGGATCTTTCCCGGGGACAGCCGCGAGGGGGTGGGACAGGGGCAGAGTTCATGCTTGCCGGATTGCTGGCAGCAGGAACTGGCCAATGCTAGGAGCATTGCTTTGAATGTGAAAGTAGGGCAGTGCTATTATTACAGTTTTAAGCTGCCACAAGTCTACGGCTTACCACGTCAGCCTGCTACCCAAATTCTGCTGTCCGGCCGCGCTTGTCTGATCTGCACTGCAAGACCCCAGGCACTGAATGCGAAGGCCGAAAATTCGACCTTGTCCTGAGTGCGCATGTGATAGGTGCTGTGCATGGTCTTGTTCACAGAGAAAGACTATGTTCTTTGTTCACCAAAAAATTTATCTTTCTGAGGAATTCACTCCCTTTTTCCCATCCCACAGCTGTGACTGTCTCCCGACCTACCCTAGCATCACAGTCCCAGAGGCTGGCGCAGGTTAGGCGTAGAAAGAAAAGGACACGGGACGACATGTTCTCAGAACTTATGGGCTGCTCCCGAGCCGAGGCAACCAAGCAGACCCAGTGGAGGGAGAACATGTCGCAATACCAGCGAGCACACAGCGAACGAGAGGAGAGGTGGCGGCAGGAAGACCAGCAGGCGACTCAAACGCTGCTTGGACTAATGAGGGAGCAAACGGACATGCTCCGGCGCCTTGTGGATGTTCTGCAGGACCGGAGGCAGGAGGACAGAGCCCCGCTGCAGTCTATCTGTAACCACCCTCCACCGCCACAAAGTCCCATATCCCCCTCACCCAAAGTACCAAGAAGGAGGGGCGACAGAGTCTGTGAAAACTGTCACTCCACCCCTGCAGACTGCTCAAGTACCAGAAGGCTGTCATTCTCCAAAATTTGATAAGTCCTTTCCTTCCCGCCTCACCCAAGCCCCCATCCCAGTTTCATCCCATAACTGTGTAGTTGCTAATAAAAAATACTGTTAATTACTGTTTCCATCATGTTTTTTTAGAGGACAGTCTGTTTGAAGGGGGGGAAGGGAGTTGGTAATTGGACAGGACAGTCACCTTTACTAGGGTACAGACACGGGGGCAGGTTCAGGAGCAGGTCACACACACATTGCAGTCACTAGGCACCCTGGTCAGTCTGGGAGGTGGTTTTCATTTTTGGGGTGGGGGGGGCCTATGTGACTTTGTGGCGGGGGAGGGCGGTTAGAGATCTTATGCAGTGGTCCTTATCCTGGATCACAGAGCCACGCAGCAGGGGATCTGTAACCGTCCTCCCCCTGCCAGAAAGTCACATAGCCCCCACACACAGAGTCCCAAACAGGAGGGGTGGCAGGATCCGTTGAAACAACCAGTCCACCCAGTGCGGACCACTCTAGAAGCAGGAGCATGTCATTCCTCGAGTTTAGAAGCGTCCTTTGCATCACTACACTACACCCGCTCCCCACCACAGTCTGCGTCCCAGTTTCAACACTTTACCACGAAAACAGTAATAAAGAAAACGTTATTCATTAACAAATTTCCAGTGATTTTATTTTTAAACGTGTGGTGGAAGGGGGGGAAGGGGGCGAACGGGGTATGAAACTGGAGAGGATAGTGAACATTCACTGGGTAAAGAAACGGGGGCAGGTTCAGCTTCTCTGTAAACAAACGTAATAGTCACAGGTTACCCTGCTCACTCAGGAACCTAGCTTTCAAAGCCTCCTGGATGCACAGCGCGTCCCGCTGGGCTCTTCTAATCGCACGGCTGTCTGGCTGGGCGTAATCAGCAGCCAGGCTATTCGCCTCAACCTCCTACCCCGCCATAAAGGTCTCCCCCTTGCTCTCACAGAGATTGTGGAGCACACAGCAAGCTGCAATAACAATGGGGATATTGGTTTCGCTGAGATCAGAGCGAGTCAGTAAGCTTCTCCTTCTCTCCTTGAGACGTCCAAAAGCACACTCCACCACCATTCTGCACTTGCTCAGACGGTAGTTGAAGAGTTCTTTTTCACTGTCCAGGGCGCCTGTATAGGGCTTCATGAGCCAGGGCATTAGTGGGTAGGCTGGGTCCCCGAGGATCACTATAGGCATCTCCACATCCCCAACAGTTATTTTGTGGTCCAGGAAGTAAATACCTTCCTGCAGCCGTCTAAACAGACCAGAGTTCCTGAAAACACGAGCGTCATGAACCTTGCCCGGCCATCCGACGTTGATGTTTGTAAAACGTCCCCTATGGTCCACCAGTGCTTGCAGCACCATTGAAAAGTAGCCCTTTCGGTTAATGTACTGGCTGGCCTGGTGGTCCGGTCCCAGGATAGGGATGTGAGTTCCATTTATAGCCCCACCGCAGTTTGGGAATCCCATCATGGCGAAGTCACCTATGATGACCTCCACATTTCCCAGGGTTACTACCTTTGACAGCAGTACCTCTACGATTGCGTTGGCTACTTGCATCACAACAACCCCCACGGTAGAGTTGCCCACGCCAAAGTGGTTCGCGACTGACCGGTAGCTGTCTGGCGTTGCAAGCTTCCAGAGGGCTATGGCCACTCGCTTCTGGACAGTCAGGGCTGCTCGCATCCGGGTGTCCTTGCGCTTCAGGGCAGGGGACAGCAACTCACAAAGTTCCATGAAAGTTCCCTTCCGCATGCGAAAGTTTCGCAGCCACTGTGATTCATCCCAGACCTGCAGCACTATGCGGTCCCACCAGTCCGTGCTTGTTTCCCATGCCCAGAATCGCCGTTCCACAGCATCAACATGACCCATTGCCACCATGATGTCCACGGCGCGGGGTCCCGTGCTTTGTGACAGATCTGTGCCACTCTCAGACTTCATGTCCTCACCGCGCTGCCGTAGCCTCCTCGCCCGATTTCTCAGCATCTGCCTCTGGAAAGGGTGGATGATAAGGTGCGAGGTGTTGACAACGGTCATAACTGCAGCGATGGTCGCAGCGGGCTCCATGCTTGCAGTGCTGTGGAGTCCGCGCTGTCACTCACCAGAAAAGTGTGCGAACTGATTGCCCGCCGGCGCTTTCAGGGAGGGAGGGCGGGAGTGACGGTTGGATGACGACAGTTACCCAAAACCACCCTCGACACATTTTTTTCCCCAGCAGGCATTGGGGGCTCGACCCAGAATTCCAATGGGCAGCGGGGACTGCGGGAACTGTGGGATAGCTGCCCACAGTGCATCGCTTCCAATGTCGATGCTTGCCCCGGTAGTGTGGACTCACACAGTCGAATTACTGTCCTTAGTGTGGATACACACGTTCGACTTTGTAATATCGATTCCACATATTCGATTTAAGTAAAATCGAACTACTCTTGTTGTGTAGACATACCCTTAGGGAAGAAAGACTTGCATCCTTTAAGGATGAATTCTACCCCAATCCTGTGCCAGGTCACTCTTTCATCATTTTGTGTGCCCTTGACCCCTGCTGCTCTGTCCAATAGGTAGCTGGGTATTAGGGTATACTACAACTCCCACAGCCACCAGTGCTGATACATCAAAATAAGCATAGCTTAAATAAATATATAAAGTACTAATGACTCTGCTGGCTTTACTGAAGCTAGTGAATCACCTTCCTGCTCATTAAAGTCTCAGCTTTGGAAACAATTCTTTGAAAATGAGGGTGTCATCCCCCAACTACCTACAAGGGAGCAAAGACAAGATGGCTTGCTTTTAAAAGTTATATTTCCAAGAGACCTTTGCATTTGCAAGGTCCTGAGTTCCATACAGTCAGTTAACGAGAACAGAGTATAAAGAAGAGGGTTTCTGTTTCGGCTCCTTCTTTTGGGTCAGCCCCACGTTGTGAGGTTGATTGACCATGGAAGGAGAAAAGAAGAGTTTGAGAAGACACCAGAGGTATTCGAAGCAGGATGGGGAAAGGTGAGAGGCCTTCCACAGCAAAACCAGAAAATTGGACCTGTGAGTATTTTTTTTTATTTTATTTTAGTTTAAACTGGAGATGCTAGAGTTGTCAGAGGCCAAGAGAAGGGTCAGGAAGCATCAGGTGTACTGCCAACAGCCAAATGAAATGCAGTTGGAAACCCAAGTTTGAGAGAGGAATCAAATGAAACCTGAAAGTTTGTGCTGGAAGGGAAAGATGGATGTCAGAAGAAAAGAAGCAGCCAAAACAGGAAGAGTGAGCCTCAGGAAAGAGCAAAACCTTAGAACAGATCAACGTCAGCTAGGGAACTCGGTGGAGAGAGAAAGAAGAGGAACAAAAGCTACTGTGGGCCTAACGGGCCTCAGAATGTGAAGCTACCCAGACACTAAGGTATCTCGGGGGGACTGACATACTGCGGGAGGTACAGAGGGAGGGGCTCAGATCCTGAAATATATCCAGAACAATGAGGAGGGGCAGTTTCGTTGCCTGTGGAAGGAAACTATTTCCTAAGGATCAGGAAAGTTTAAGCCCCAGGTTCTGTTTAGAAAAGAGGCCAACAGAGAACCTGTCAGAAGATCTGTTTGGGAAAACGCTGCTGCAAAATCAAGCAATTAAAACAGAGGCTGAGGTTGTGGGAAATTTGTCCAAGGGAAGTGACACATGGTTAGGAGCTCTCATTCCTTGTGATGAGAACCAAGACCGTGTCTTCACTAGGAAAAAAGGTATGTTCGGACCACAGTTAGCTGACATCTGGTAATTAACACCTGTTAAAATACTAGTGTGGAAAAGGCAGTTGTAATTTGACTGTGTAATTTGATTTAACAAGTTGAGGGAAACCCTAGGGTCTCCCCTAGTGCTTACTGCCTTGACTTTACTGGGATTTTACCTCATGGTTGTTATCATGTGTTAGCTAACATGTAGTAAGAAGACACCTTTTCCCTAATGTGGATGCAGCCTAAAATGTTAACACATTCTGCATCTAGCGTAAACTCAGCTGTATCTGGAGGGATGTAGGAGGCAGAAAACAGCCTTTTAACTAAAAGAAACTTTTAATAAAGAAAATGCCTTGTAGAAGTGCAAAAGTCCTAGCCCCTCTGGAGGATTAGATTTCCAAGGAGAAATGGAGATGCAAACAGAAATATCTAGAGCCAGTCTGTTATCCTCTGTGGTAAAAGCCCCACTTCTGCATAGTGGATCTGTGTTCCAACACAGCCAGACGTGGCTAGGAATATACCGTAATGAAAATGACTGTGGGCCAGACTCTTACCCTTCCATTGAATATCCCACAAAAAAGACCAGTGAAATCAATGGAACTACTCTGGGAATAAAGTGCTACCGAGCATGCGTCAAGGGATCAGAGTCTGTCCCCGTATGGGTAAAGAGGCTGGAGTGACCAAATGCCTCTGACTTAGTTCCTCTCCTCCCCACCTGACCAAGAACTCAGTGTGCCAAAATGCCATTTCCAGAAGGAGGCAGTCGATTTCTGAAATGGGGCTCAGATGTGATGGTAATGGGAGCAAAATAGACAGACATTATGAACAGGACTGCAAGAGGCATGCATCTTGGGATGATTTAGTTGGGGATTGGTCCTGCTTTGAGCAGGGGATTGGACTAGATGACCTCCTGAGGTCTCTTCCAACCCTAATCTTTTATGATTCTATCTTCACCAGGGACTTCTGCTGACACAGCTATGTCAGTGAGGGATCATGCTTCATCACATCCCTGACCAACACAGCTATACCAGTAGCGTAGACCCAGCCCGAGATGCTTGGCTGTTTCTGTAAAAGCCTCTCTGCTGGTGCAAGGGAGGAAGCTCTGGCTGCACTGGAGTCAGAATGTTAACAGCCCTTCTGCAACCATGCAGGTCTGTGGCTCAAGGCTTTAATTCCCTGTAATGGGGTGCATCCACCCCGCACTAGACTGGAAAGGGTTAGCTGCATTGTGGGCTGAGGAAGCCACGCCCACCAAGACCTACTGGGCATGCTCCAAGTTCAGCAGTAGTATAAAGGGAAGCAGCTCAGCTCAGTCTGGGCAGACAGCTGAACAGGAAGGACGCTCACTGCAGGCTCCGACAGGAAGCACCAGAGGCTCCGACAGCAGGAGCCAGGAATGCCGAGACCCAGACGGAGACCCAGACACCAGTGGATGTCCAGGAGAACACAGGATCACTGGGAGCCATCTGCACCAGCCAGTCCGGAAGCCCCGAAAATGCCCAGACCACAACAACAAGGGACATGATAGGGAGTAGCCCAGGGTGGGCGCCAGCACAGTTGGATCCCCACTGACTCAGTGTCAGAGACCCTCGCCACTGACAGGACTCTGGGTTGGGGCCCGCTCAAGTAGGGAGGGCTCAGGTCCCCCTACCCCAGCCACACCCACCCCTACATGGCAGCCCATTGTCCTTGACTCTGGCCACTAGGCCTTACTGCTCTGCAGATAAGGGCAGCCCCAAATGACTTTGGCCACTAGGCATTTCCGTCTGCGCAGAAGGGCAACTCAACTGACTTTGGCCGCTAGGCCTTACCACCCTATGGCTATTAGACCTTATAGCTCTGGGACCTAGAACCATGCGGTGAACCTATTCTTGCACTGGGAACACCCCCTTGCATGCAAGGAGAACGGGGTGCACCCACCCCGCACTAGGCGGGGCACCCCCACCCCGTCACATTCCCCCTACCCCACCTTTGCAACTGCCTGCGAGCAGTAATTAAGAAGGCTGAACTCCCTCCCTCTAGCGCCTCTGCTGGATCATTGATGCAGATGCACAAGGAAAACATGGAGACCACCAAATAGTTTAATCAGTTTGTATTAAAGGCAGGGCCATGCACATCCAAACCACCGAGCAACAGGAACTAGTCCCCTCAAATGCTGGCTGCGCCAGTGCCTCACGTTCACAAACAACAAAATTGCTCGGCAGATCTGCTAATGAAATGATAGAGAACATTGGGCTGTTAAAGGGATACATTTAAACAGTGTGCACACACAGGGTTTGGCTGCACCATACCGAGCAGCTGCTGATACAGTGGGGCCCTTTAAATGAATACCTGTGAATGCACTTTAAAGTGCGCAGTGGGGGAGCAGGAGAATTTCATGAATACCATTTTTCTTCCCTAATATCTCAGTGGTCATTTTTATTTTTGTTAATGGAGCTTTAAAACTCCAGGAGGGACATTCCTTCCCAGAGTCTGACATTTTTAAGATAAGTCGGAGTTTTCAGCCTAAACTACAGAGGCCCTTAAGTAGGAATGGGAGGCAATAAAGATATTATGGAATAGGGGGCGCACAAATCCCTAGACAGATAGAAAGACAAATATTTCCCTAACTCATGTCCGTGTGATTACACTGGCTGCAATGTGGTTGCACAGGCATAAATTAGAGCTACATTGTACCTTCCGTATTTATTTTGAATTTCTAGCTTTTCCTTGTGCTCCCATCAGGAAGTAAATGAGGTGGATTCTGCTTTCAGTTACCTCCCTTCAACTCCATTGACTTCCATTGCACTGATGAAACTAGTGATAGACTTTGGGTGGCCAGTGGGGCTAGGTCAGGATTTTCAGAAGGGCTCAGCACCCACTATTTAAGCCAGATTTTTAAGACCTCATTTCTCATAGAATCATAGAATATCAGGGTTGGCAGAGACCTCAGGAGGTCATCTAGTCCAACCCCCTGCTCAAAGCAGGACCAATTCCCAACTAAATCATCCCATCCAGGGCTTTGTCAAGCCTGACCTTAAAAACCTCTAAGGAAGGAGATCCCACCACCTCTCTAGGTAACCCATTCCAGTGCTACACCACCCTCCTAGTGAAAAAGTTTTTCCTAATATCCAACCTAAACCTCCCCCACTGCAACTTGAGACCATTACTCCTTGTTCTGTCATCAGGTACCACTGAGAACAGTCTAGATCCATCCTCTTTGGAACCCTCTTTCAGGTAGTTGAAAGCAGCTATCAAATCCCCCCTCTTTCTTCTCTTCTGCAGACTAAACAATCCCAGTTAGACTCATAGACTCATAGACTTTAAGGTCAGAAGGGACCAGAATGATCATCTAGTCTGACCTCCCGCATGATGCAGGCCACAAAAGCTGACCCACCCCCTTTCCCTTGATTCAGCTGTTGAAGTCCCCAAATCCTGTGATTTAAGGACTTCAAGTCGCAGAGAATCCTCCAGCTAGCGACCCCCGCTGCATGCTGCGGAGGAAGGCGAAAAACCTCCAGGGCCTCTGCCAATCTACCCTGGAGGAAAATTCCTTCCCAACCCCAAATATGGCGATCAGTAGAACCCCGAGCATGCAGGCAAGATTCTCCAGCCAGGCCCTCATTGACCATTGATACTATTTACCAGCGATGGCACACTGTTGATTGATTGACTAAAATCACATTATCCCATCAAACCATTCCCTCCATAAACTTATCAAGCTTAATCTTAAAGCCAGAGAGGTCTTTCGCCCCCACTGTTTCCCTCGGAAGGCTGTTCCAAAATTTCACCCCTCTGATGGTTAGAAACCTTCATCTTATTTCAAGCCTAAACTTCCCGACCGCCAGTTTATATCCATTCGTTCTCGTGTCCACATTATTACTGAGCTGAAATAATTCCTCTCCCTCCCTGGTATTTATCCCTCTGATATATTTAAAGAGAGCAATCATATCCCCCCTCAGCCTTCTTTTGGTTAGGGTAAACAAACCGAGCTCCTTGAGTCTCCTTTCATATGACAGGTTTTCCATTCCTCTGATCACCCAGTTCCTTCAGCCTCTCCTCAGCATCCGAAGAAGTGGGCTGTAGTCCACGAAATCTTATGCTCTAATAAATTTGTTAGTCTCTAAGGTGCCACAAGTACTCCTGTTCTTTCCTCATAAGTCATGTACTCCAGCCCCCTAATCATTTTTGTTGCCCTCCGCTGGACTCTTTCCAATTTTTCCACATCCTTTTTGTAGTGTGCGGCCCAAAACTGGACACAGTACTCCAGATGAGGCCTCGCCATGCAGGCGCTTAAGTGAGGGCCAGGTTTTAGAATGAGCTCAGCATGGTGGGTGCAGAGGTCTTTTGAAAATCTGGCTTCAGTGTTACAATGGGAGGAGCTGCTGAAGCCTAAGCACTTTTGAAAATCTGGGCCCTTGGTTTTGGTGCCTCAATGAGAAATGCAGCTGTAGAAAATTCGGGCCTAGAAAATGAGGTGCTTCACCCCCTTAAAAATCTGGCCCCCTAATGTCTAAGCTAGAAGACAGAGCGTTCTGCTGAATATTTCCATGTTCTTGCAGGAGCACAGTTTGCTATGGGGATTAGTTATGTTCCCCGTGAATACTCATCATGAATTCCTCATGCTACGTGAAATAGTCAGCCGTAGATACCTTTTTTCTTACCAGCCCTGTGTGCAGTGAACACCCCATTGTGAATCACCATAAAAGATGAAGAGTGTCTAAAACACTGAGTCAACAAACCCACACGAGTCTTGATGAAAGTGCATCCCAGTCAGACGGGTCTGGATTCCATAACTATAAAGGTGTTTTATTTCCTGGAATGCTGACTTCAAAGGGCAGATTTTTGAGACAACTAGCTGCTATTTTCATTTCTCTGGAGAAATCATAAGACGTGATTGACAATTAAGATCAGAAAAAGGTTTGATGGGCAAAAGATCAGGAAATAAATCTCCCCACACCACAAAATACAGGACCGTTTTCAAAAGCTGTTCATCCCAGCTCAGCGCTTCTAGGGATCACAAGGCTTCAGGGCCTAATTTCAGGGGGTTTTAGTGCCACTAAAGAAGGGTGGAGGAAATTGGGCAGAGATTTGTTGGCTACAAATCTTCCTAAAGCTCCAGAATAAAGGAACAGCTATTGCGACATTCCCTGAAGATGGCTCAAAGAGACACAAATTATAACTTCCTTGGCCAAATTCAATCCATCTGTGTTTTTGAGGTGCTTCACCGTAAGGAGACTTGAAAAAGAGCTCTATGTAAGTGGGTAAGCTTCTCTCTTTCACCAACAGCAGTTGGTTCGATAATAGATATTACCTCCCCCTCCTTGTCTCCATAACGAGAACCAGCAGTATTGCCACTTTCCATCAGGGTTTCCCAGCTACAGGGTGTGTCTGTCTTGGGAACATGCAGCAGGTAAGGTAACGTCTTTAATAAATGTGACTTTGAATGAACAAGCTGTGATTCAGCTGGTGGTCCATGCAAAATCATGTTTAACGTGTTTTCCAACACGCCTTTTATTAGACACATGCATATTGAAAAATTGGAAGTGCAACACTGAGCTGTGTGCACAAATGCCAGTTCCTATCTGTGCATGTACAAATCTCTTACCCACCCCAAAAGGAGAGCCTATAAAAATGGGGTCCCTTAGGGCATGTCTACAGTGCAGCTCGGAGGTGTAATTCCCAGCTCAAGCAGACATACTCACACCAGCTCTGTTCGAGAAGAGCACTGAAAACAACACCATCATCATTACAGCACAGACTAGCTGCCCAGGTACGTATTAAGGGGGTTTGGTGGAATTGTAGTTCGGCAGTGAGCCAGAACTGCAGCCCATGCTGCTGTGGCTACATTATCGCATGCATGGCTCCCTGAGGTGGAAACCACACCTCCTCGCTGCAGAGTAGACGTACCTGCAGTCTCCACCTGTCTCCACCTTTCAGTGACTCCTGGCCTGAATTTGACATATGAACCTCATCACTTTGAAATAAAATAGTTTCCCTCTAGACTCCATTGCTTGAATATCACAGCTTTATACACAGAACTCGTCCGCTAACTGTAATGTCTATGTTTTATGGTTCCTATGCACCTAATGGTATGGTGGGCAGTGTTTATATACTGCCATGCAGTGTTTCTCAGCAGAAGACAGAAGAAACTGGAGGCGGGTTTGAGCCATGAGGTTTGGTTCCAGAGCTGGTTTCCCACAAGTTCAGGTTTGGAGCCAATCTTCTGTTTCCAGCCCACCTCTAAGTCGTTTCCATAAGCAGCCTTAAAACATGAAAAGAGAAACAGTGTCTCTGAAGATCTGTGGTGGGTTGTTAACTGTGGTCTCTCTGTGCTTCCATGGGCATCATTATATAAGGGGAGGGGTTCCTGTAATTCCTGTAATTCCCACAGCTGTGTGGATTGCTTGTTTTTGTTTGAACTTATCTGATCCAGGGCCTCAAGTGGAGCGGTAATCGAGGGACTGAGGAATTACATGTCACTCTGGAGTGGGAGTGGTCTTTAGCAGGAGTTGTGGGAGAACCTCTCAGGATCAGACCCTCTCTTCATATGCAATTCACAACAGTTAGTTCAATTCCTGTCAGATGCTTGCCTGGGCTGTGGGAGGCTTGGGAGAAATTTCCTGCTCTGCCTCAAACTTCCTGTGATCTTGAACATGCCTTGACCCTGGAGCGTCTCTGTCCCCATGTCGCCATCTGCAAACTAGGGATAATATAATAATAATAATAGCTAGCTCTCATAAAACACTTTTCCAAAGAGGTCAACATCAGACTCATTATCCCAATTTCAAAGGTAGGGAAACTGAGGCAGAGGGGGGTGAAGTAACTTGCACAAACTCACCCAGGTTTCAGACTCACCCAGGAGGTCAGTGGCAGAGCCAGGAATAGAACCCACTCCCAAGTCAGTGCTCTATTTACTAGGCCACACTGCTCCCACTGCGCAGGGGGCTGCTATCCTAAATATATTTAAATTTGTTAGGTACTTGGCTACTAAATGGGGGGGGGTCTCATAACTACAACTGATAAATACCGTACTTGACATGGGATTGGCATCCCTTTCTAGGCCCTTAAGTCCTGGGCAGAGTTAGAAAAGCCCTTTTCAGCTAGCAGTCTCTACTTCTCTGAGAACTACCAAGTCACTTTCTTTTCAGATCTCATTTAAAAAAAATTCTTCCCACTCATTAAATTAGTTGTTCCTGATTTCACTTCTTCTGGCCTTGATTCAGCAAAACCCCTTCTTACCTTTAAGCATGTGAGCAATTCCATGCCAATTTGACAAAGGAGTGAAGCACATTCTTAAATTCCACTGAGTTCAATTAAATGTAAGTGAGTGTTTCAGTGCTTTGCTGGATCAGAGCCAGAGTGCTCAGCATCTTACAGGATTTAGTCCTTGGAAAACTGATTCCCTGCAAATCAGTTACCTTTAATGTCCGAGATTACATTTCATGTATAGTGTGGTACAAACACTTAACCAATGCAGCCACAAGTGCGTTTTCAGGTTATGCTGAGTGAGTGCCAACTAGAGCCAGGAGAAAAATGCAGAAAAAAATCCCATAATTTTTTACCAATATTTTTGTTGAACCTTTGAATTTTTGAAAACTTGTGGCCACTCTGTAAGCTGGTCAAAAAGTAGCAAAAACTTTTACTCCAAAAATGTTTCCCAAATTTTCTACCAGCTCCAGTGCCCACAAACTCTTTTGTAAAACCTCCTCCTGTAGTTTGCATATGCCACGTACGGTTCTGGAAATCTATCACAGAAACACTTCAGAAGGTCTTTTTTTAAAAAAAAACACTACTTTTTGCTCTACATCCCGGAAAGCCGGGAGCCTTAGTTAGCATGTGTACAGCTGTCCAGGGGTCAGACAGAAAGTCATTTGCAAACAAGACATTTTAAAAACCTCAAAAAAATTACATGAGAGTCTTTCGTAGATAATTTTGCAATTTTAAGGTCAAATGGTTCATGACCATCCAGGACTAAAACACAAGTGCTGGGTATCCTTTTATAAAAGTGGGGTGCTCCCCTTTCCAGAGATGTTTTCTAGCCCTGGTGGGGTAGATATCCAAATCTCCATCCTTGAATATCCATCGTTGAACCAATAACTGCCTGAGGACTGAACATTGCCCATCCTAGCCCATATGTAGGTGTAATTTTACAGGGGTAAAGAAGGGAACAATTTTGTATCTGGTTCTTGACTGCTGTTCGAAAGCTGTTGATAGATTCAGAATGTTAGTGGTAGTCCTGTTTACCACTGAAGCCTACCATCAATGCCATAGTTGCAGAAATAAGGGAATTTTTCCCATGGATATCATGCTGTCGTATGTGGGCTGATAGACAGTCAGAGGGTAAGACAACCAGACCACGCCTGCGTTGATGTAATGTGTGTACATTGTTTCAGAGGGGTAGCCATCTTAGTCTGTATCAGTAAAAACAACGAGGAGTCCTTGTGGCACCTTAGGCTAGGTCTACACTACCCGCCTGAATCGGCGGGTAGAAATCGACCTCTTGGGGATCGATTTATCGCGTCCCGTCGGGACGCGACAATCGATCCCCGAATCGGCGCTCTTACTCCACCAGCGGAGGTGGGAGTAAGCACCGTCAACAGAAAGCTGCAGAAGTCGATTTTGCCGCCGTCCTCACAGCGGGGTAAGTCGGCTGCGATACGTCGAATTCAGCTACGCTATTCACGTAGCTGAATTTGCGTATCTTAAATCGACTCCCCCCTGTAGTGTAGATGTACCCTTAGAGACTAACACATTTATTTGGGCATAAGCTTTTGTGGGATATAACCCACTTCATCAGATGCATGGAGTGGAAAATACAGTAAGCAGGAATAAATATTCAGCACATGAAAAGATGGGAGTTGCCTTACCAAGTGCTGGGGTCAGTGCTAACGAGGCCAATTACATTAGGCTCGATGTGGCCCATTCTCAGCAGTTGACAAGAAGGTGAGAGTATCAACAGAAGGAAAATTATTTTTTGTAGTGACCCAGTCTTTATTCAGGCCTAATTTGATGGTGTCAAGTTTGCAAATTAATTCCAGTTCTGCAATTTCTCATTGAAGTCTTTTTTTGAAGTTTTTTGTTGAAGAATGGCCACTTTTAAGTCGGTTATTGAGTGTCCAGGGAGATTAAAGTGCTCTCCTACTGTTTTTTGAATGTTACAATTCTTGATTTCTGATTTATGTCCATTTAGTATTTTGCGTAGAGACTATCTGGCCAATGTACATGGCAGAGAGGCATTGCTGGCACATTGGTAGATGTGCAAGTGAACAAGCCCCTGATGTTGTGGCTGATGTGGTTAGGTCCTATGATGGTGTCCCTTGAATAGATACATGGACAGAGTTGGCAACAGGGTTTGTTGCAGGGATTCGTTCCTGGGTTAGTGTTTTTGTTGTGTGGTGTGTAGTTGCTGGAGAGTATTTGCTTCAGGTTGGGGGGCTGTCTGTAAGCGAGGACTTACATTGTACATTGTCATGGGTGCCTCTTTTTGATTGGTTCACAGAGGCTAGTTGCCTGCTACTGATTCTAGCGAGATGGCATCATCTTTTAGCACAAATGGTAGAGCTCTGTGAGTTGGTGCTAAGGCTCCTGAGTTCAAACCCCACTGGCGGTTATTGTAGAATTGGTGCTGAAATAGTGACAGGAACCATGGTAGAACTTGGATGCTCAA
Source organism: Trachemys scripta elegans (assembly GCF_013100865.1). Classification (NCBI taxonomy): domain Eukaryota; kingdom Metazoa; phylum Chordata; order Testudines; family Emydidae; genus Trachemys; species Trachemys scripta. Next base: position 72,069,738 of record NC_048308.1, read on the forward strand.
GAGGAGGTTCCCCTCCCAGAAGGGAGTATATAGCCTACCTGTAAAGTCTGACACACAGCCCCCTCTAGTGGCAGCCCCACAGAGAATAATCACCGACTTCTGCTAGGAGATTTGTTCCCTTTGCACCAGAGGTCTGCAGAACAGTGCTGAATCTCCCAAACTCAAACGTTTCTAATCACCCATGTTCACAGGAGGGGGAATAGTTGTTACGAATGTATCCTCTTAATCAATCACTGAGGAGAAAGTCTGAAATGCCAGTGTAGTAAAGCGTTAATATATAAGCAGTATGGCTTGGGGGGAAGGGGAGGAGAAGAAATAATCATCTGTGGTGTCTCTCCTAGTTGGGCCTGTCTTTCAAGACCTATGTAAATAAACCTCCTGGGAAACTCAGCAATTTTATTATCATAAAGGCTGGCAAGCTTTCCTAGCAATAAAATAAACTCTAATCATTTCTTCAAATAAAACACAACTGGCAGCAGTCCTTTTGCAGGAGATTCTGTAATATCTGACATTGCTTTTTATTTATTTATTTTTTCTTCCATGTGCGTTCCATGCCAGGGTTTGTGATGAATAGGGAAGCCAAGGGGCACTCTGCTGCTAAGCTTAAAAGGAAGCAGACCATATGTCTGTAGTGTAAATCAGGAATGGGCAAATAGTTCAAATGAAATAAGAAACCCCTCTGAACCGCCATCTGCAGCTCAAATGGAACCTGGATCAAAAACCTTCCAGCCTATGGAAAAAGGCTGATGATGTTTTTCCCGACTCGTTATTGCTCCTTTTTGTACATCTCTGCACTTCAAGGGTCGAGCCAGTGCTGGAAATCTCATGAGAAAGTTTGTTCTTGCAAGGTTCCCTATCAGAGTTGCACACTCAAGATTAGAGGTGGTGGAAAATCTTCTGTTTTTTCAGGGGAAAGTGGCATTTCTGACCAAATGGAAATTTTCACACACACACACCTCCCCCAAAAAATCCATTTTCATAAAAACTTGTTGAGAAAATAAAAAATGTCAATGAAATATTTCAACAAAAATAAAAAATAAAATGGTATCCTTTTTTTAAAACAAAAATGGATTGTTTTCCCCAATGAAAAATAATTGTCGGGGGGAAAAAAAATATTTCCAAACCAACTTTTACTCAAGATGTATCTGAATTTTTGGGTGCTTATCTGAGCCTGACCTGTGCTCTGAAGGTTTGATGTTCACCATGCTGAGTGGGAGCTGCTGAACGGGCATCACAAAATGGCGCTCTTATTTCTTAGTGGTCACACTGAATTTTGCACCCTTTGTTTTTATTTGAGGGGGGAGGGTTAACACCCAGTTTAGAGGGGAAGGATGTTTTTTCCAGTTCAGGCACTGGACTAGGCCTCAGCAGATCAGAGTTTGCTTCCAACTCTCCCACAGACTCCTTCTCTGACCATGGGCAAATGACTTAATCACTCGGTGTCTCACTACTACAATACAATAGTGATAGGAATCCTTCTTTGATTAATCTTGCATATTTAGCCTGTAAGTTCTTTGGGACTTGGACTTTCATGTACTAGATGTTTGTACAGTACCGAGCACAATGGGGTCCTGACTACAGCTGGGCAGGAACGATTTTCCTATCCCATGCAAATTTTCAAGATTAAAAAAACAAAAATTCTCATTCTGCATCTGTGATGAATAGGCTGGATTTTCAAAATTCTTCATGAAAAATTAGGGCGAAACCTACCCCTGGGGGTTAGGGCACTCCCTTGGTATGTGGGAGAGGCTGGTTCAAGCCCTTGCTCTGAGGCAAGCAAAGCAGAAAGCTGAACCTGGGGCTCCAGTGTCTCAAATGAGTGCCTTAACCAGCCAGCTGTCTGGGGTTGTGACTCTCTGCCAGGAACTCTGTCCTGAGACAGCTCTCAGTTCACATTTCATTAAAATGGATACATTGCCACAAAAAGTTTTGGTTCTAACAAACCAACATTTTTCAACGAAAAACCACTGCGTCAAAACATTTCCAACCAACTCTCGGCCTGACCTGCTTGAGGCCCCTACGTGCTACTGTAAGACAAGCATTAAATAATAATACTATTAAAGATAATTATTGACGTTATCATGCTACATAGAACTGACTTCCATTTGGACAACTGTGGCTTTACCTGGTGTACATATGCACTCCGAAGATGGTCTAGCACAGCAGGAAGGTTTAATCAATGATGCCACAAGTGAGCTATCATTTAGATTCACATGCATTTAAAATAAAAGCACAGAATATGGTCAGATTTTATTCACTTATGGAATAAGTTGTTGGCTTTTGGCCATACAGTAACTCCTCATTTAAAGTCATCCTGGTTAACGTTGTTTTGTTGTTACGTTGCTGATCAATTAGGGCATGTGCTCGTTTAAAGTTGTGCAGTGCTCCCTTCTAACATCGTTTGGCATCTGCCTGCTTTGTCCACTGCTTGCAGGAAGAGCAGCCCATTGCAGCTAGCTGGTGGGGGCTTTGAACCAGGGTGGACCGGCAGTCCCACTATCAGCTCCCCGCTCCCCTAAGTTCCCTGTGCGGCAGCCGCCCAGCAGGCTAGCAATTACTGGTAGTTCAGCTGTCCCTCCCCCCACTGCCAAGTGCTGCTCCTGCCCTGTGCCTTGGAGCTGCTCCCCGAGACTCCTGCTTGCTGTGCAGGGGGAAGGGGAGGAAAAGGGGAGCTGTCAGGGTGACCTCCTCCCCCCTGCTCCTGCACCCCGCTTACTCCATCTTCCATAGAGCAGGGGGGACACATGACAGAGCTCAGGACAGAGGGAGCTTGCTGGCATCAGCTGCGGTCTCAGTAACTGATCTAATTAACAAGGCAGTGTACTTAAGAGTAGGGTCAGCGTACTTAAAGGGGAAATGTGCATCTCTCTCTCACACACAGTGTGTGTCTCTGTCTGGGATGCTGTCTCCCCTGCCTCAATTCCTGCTGCCTTGTAGAGTGTAAGAGTTAACCCTTGAGGGCTCAGCCAATTGCTAGTTCATCATTTAGCAGTAAGGCATTCCCTGGGAAATATCCCACCCTCTGACTCGTCCACCTCCACCAAGCTTCACAATCATCATCACTGTGTACCAGTATTAAATTGTTTGTTTAAAACTTATACTCTGTGTGTGTGTGCGTGTGTGTGTGTATATATATATATATATTATATAGTCCTTTGTCTGGTGAAAAAAAATTCCCTGGAACATAACTCCCTCATTTACATTAATTCTTATGGGGAAATTGGATTCGATTAACATCATTTCGCTTAAAGTCGCATTTTTCAGGAACTTAACTACAACGTTAAGTGAGGAGTTACTGCATATGGTTATCTCATCCCCGCCACTGTGAGGCATAGAGGGAATGAAGGCGACATCAATTTGACTGGTAAGTTATGAGATAGGAGTCTAGGCAGATATTGTGACCCCAAGATGGCAGATGCAGCTCCCTGTGAGCATTATACCATTGGGTCATGCAGTCTTGGAGGACATGACTGGCCCAAGGGCAGGGAGGAAGTAGTGTACAGCCCCAAGTACAAGCCCACCCAACGCCCTGAGCCTGTGCCCACCACACCCACCCTGGGCTGGCTTGAGCAGAGTTAACACATCTGTCCAAGCTGGGAATTACACCTCCCAGGTGCTGTGTGGACATACCCTGAATGACATCTCTTCCAAAAATGGAGGCTTCTCCATTGGAAAAGCTATTGGAGTTAATCTTGCTTAGAGAAGTGAGATGAGCTGTAGCTTCCCCCATCCACCTCATGTTCTGCAGCAAAATCCTATCTTGGTCTCTGATGAACAAACTCATTTTCTTGAGATGGTCAAAAAATGTTTGTCCAAACTTTTTGTCCAACCGTGACAGGGTGTCCTTGCCCTGCACTGCAGATGAAGGGGTTAAGTCAGCACTTTTGGCAGCGGAAGCCACTCCCCCTCGCCCCAGCTGGGCATGCTCCAGCTGAAGCAGTAGTATAAAAGGGAGCAGATCAGCTCAGTCTGGGCTGACCGCTGGAGAGGAAGGATGCATATTGCAGGCTCCAGCCCAGGAACAGTCGAAGCCCCAGATCATGGGAGCCAGAGATGCCAAGACCCAGGCAGACACCCAAGGGAGCTTGGGGACACCGGGAGCAGCACAGGCTGAGGAACCTGGAGTACCCCAGAGACGCCCAGACAACGGCCACAGTATCCACGGTAGGAAGTAGCCCAGGGAGGGGGCTAGCCATTGTCCCAGGTGTTGTCAGCATGTTTCAGTCAGATCCCTGCTGACTCAGTGGGGTCACACTTGCTACTGACAGGGCCCTGGGCTGGGACCCAGTGGAGCAGGGAGGGCCCAGGTACCCCTATCCTGGCCGGAACCCACCCCAAGGGCACCCCCAACTGGCCATTGGGCCACACAGCCCTGCTGAGGAAGGGAGACATGGTGACTCCAACCATCAGGCCACACTACCCTGAGACAGAGGGCAGCAATATTGAATCTGGCCACTAGGCCACACTGCCCAGAAGTCAAGGGTGGCCACGTTGAGTCAGGTCACTGGGTCCTACTGCCCTGAGGTGAAGGGTAGTCAGGCTGTCTTAACCGCAGGGCTATAGTGTTCTCACCCCACCCCAAAGGCGGATGGGATGTACTTGCCCCACGACACCAACAAATAATATTTTTTCAATGAAATGGGAATTTTCTCCAAAAAGAAAAGCGTAAATTTCATTAAAAACACCCAGATTTTCATCCAAAAAATAAACTTTCTTTTGATTCTCAACAACAAAAAACTGCCATTTTGCAGTTTTAAACTGACACATTTTGGAGTTTTGGTTGCCTTTGTGAATGTTCATTTTCTGATGAAAATCCCAGTGTTGGCTGTAGACTAGTAAGATGATATAGGTGTGGATCATGACACAGAAAAGCCAGAAATATATATGGATTCATGCCAAGTTTATGCATAAACTCAGATTGACCTTATACGTTGGAAAGCGTTGTGGTCGCTCTGTCTGGCATGCTCACGCATTTACAGCAAGAAAATCTAGAAGTGGGAAATTGCTGTCTCAATGAATGGCCAATCATAATTTATATGGGCCTTTCTCTACTGAAAGGTGAAATTAAATGTATGGCTGCAGAGCTACAAATCATAGCAAAAATGCATAGTTTTATACTCCCAACTATGGTAATTTCTTGGACAGAAAAGACCATTAGCAATAATTGTTGATTGGGCAAGGTGGAAAAAAATATCACATCCGTTCTTACTGTCTTTGCAGTATTCTTACGAGTAGATTCCACTCCATCATCAGGAGCTCTTTCGAATCTCTCCTAAGGGAGAAAGTGAGACAGAGTCAGAGGAGAGAGAAGATTGCTGAGAATAACAGATTCAAAGCTCAAGCAGGGTAATTAGTATCCCTGTTGTGTGGCCATTACTTTCTACAGCAGGAGTGTCACTGTCATTGAGTGGAAAGAACAAAATTCTGGACTTGATTCTTATTTATGCTAAGGCCACTTCACACCACTTTGGCAGTGGAAAGCGTTCTTAAAGCAGACATCTCTTACATTACATCCCTTTAAGGACTGCTGGGAAGATGGAAAGTGGACCTTAGTGTAAATTGGAATTTAGGCCTCCTATGTTTCATTGTGGTCCATTTACATTTAGGGCTGCATATTCCCCTCAGTCCACAGCAGAACAACTACTAGTGGCTAAGGAGGTTTGCACAGAGACCAAGCAAAAAAATACAGTCTTTCTGCAGCAGCTACACGTTCAGTTATGGTCATTATTTACTGTTCGTTCAATAATTTATGGTCATATATCCAGCACTGGTAGGTGGAAAAATCTATTCTTTTTTAGGACGAATGCTACTTCTGCCCTTTGCTTCTCCTTCTTAACTGTTCCCCATTCTCTCCATCTTTGTACCTCTCCTTCCTTTCCTTTCCTTTCCTTTCCTTTCCTTTCCTGCACCAGCTCCCAATTCCCAACCTTTCATCCTGAGGGGTTCTCTAGCTCTCCCTTGGCCATTTCAGTGATCAGTAATTAAATAGCTAATGCTAGCATTTCAAGTGACTCTAGAGGCATCACCCATCTATGTTTAATGTTGGGAGTTCACACTTTTCAGAGCCATTGTTTTCGGCTCTCTGCAGACTCAGCAAACAGCACTGCATCAGTTACACTCAGTTCATAGTTGGAAGGTTATCTTTGCAAGTGTGAAGGCTAGTAATACAGGTCTATCAAAATGAAAGCTCTGATTCTGCACAATCTGGCTCATATTTGTCCATTTTTGTCACAGATGAGATGAAGTCACCTACTTGAAAAGAAGTTCCCAACTACATGGTAGTGTTCATTTACTGAATGGTCATGTGGTTTGGTTCAGTCAACAATATTCTAGGAATTTCAAGTTTTTGTTGTTTTTTTTATTTGCCATTTTGGCAAACTAGGAAGCTAAAGGTGCAGATTCCACAAATCACTCTTAGAATCACTTTAGCATGAATCACAGTGTGACTTGGAAAGTTGATCAGTTGTGCACACTATTTGTTCTTTTACATTCAGATATACTCTCAGCTCTTCCTTTGCACGTCCATTTCCACTTCCTGGATCATATTGCAGGAACATTTTCTTATACCACTCTGTTCTTAAAAGTGCTTTGATCAAAATGTCTCTTCTGAGAACTGAATGTTCACTGAGTCGTCTACTAGTTACATGATAATAAATAACCTTTTTTGGTGTTCATATGATCCAAAAACTAGCCAAGGGATCATCGGGAATATACTGTCCAGGAAGATAATTTATAGAGCTGGTCACAAAAGATGGATATTTCTATGGAACGTTTCAAAAGAAATGTTCAGTTTTCTTGAAAATTTTTTGTTGAAATGTTCCAGATTTGTGGCCAAAAAAAAAAATGCAAACTTTTTTTGGTTTTCATTTCTTTTCATTGAAAAAAAAAATTTTTTGAACAAATGAAAATTTACCAAAAAAAAAATACGTTTAGGGAAAAATGGCCATTTTGAATAAAATAATCTTCAGAATGAAACTTTTTGAACAGATCTAATAACAGCATGCTTCCGTTCAACAATCTGTATCTTCCTCTCTGAGATTATGGGCAACATTTTATTGCATATCTGCATGGCAGATCTGAATCATAGAAGATTAGGGTTGGAAGAGACTTCAGGAGGTCATCTAGTTCAACCCCTGCTCAAAGCAGGACCAATCCCCAACTAAATCATCCCAGCCAGGGCTTTGTCAAGCAGGGCCTTAAAAACCTCTAAGGAAGGAGCTTCCACCACCTCCCTAGGTAACCCATTCCAGTGCTTCACCACTCTCCTAGTGAAAAAGCTTTTCCTAATATCCAACCTAAACCTCCCCCACTGCAACTTGAGACCATTGCTTCTTGTTCTATCATCTGCCACCACTGAGAACAGCCTAGCTCCATCCTCTTTGAAACCCCCCTTCAGGTAGTTGAAGGCTGCTATCAAATCCCCCCTCACTTTTCCCTTCTGCAGACTAAATAACCCCAGTTCCCTCAGCCTCTCCTCATAAGTCATGTGTCCCAGCCCCCTAATCCTTTTCGTTGCCCTTCGCTGGACTCTCTCCAATTTGTCCACCTCTTTTCTGTAGTGGATGCAATACTCCAGATGTGGTCTCACCAGTGCCGAATAGAGGGGAATAATCACTTCCCTCAATCTGCTGGCAATGCTCCTACTAATGCAGCCCAATATGCTGTTAGCCTTCTTGGCAACAAGGGCACACTATTGACTCATGTCCAACTTCTCATCCACTGTAATCCCCAGGTCCTTTTCTGCAGAACTGCTGCTTAGCCAGTCGGTCCCCAGCCTGTAGCAGTGCATGAGATTCTTCCATCCTAAGTGCAGGACTCTGCACTTCTCTTTGTTGAACCTCATCAGATTTCTTTTGGCCAAATCCTCCAATTTGTCTAGGTCACTCTGGACTCTATTCCTACCCTCCAGTGTATCTACCTCTCCCCTCAGTTTAGTGTCATCCTTCTCTCATGAACTCTCCCTCTCCTTATCCACATAGGATTGCCAACTTTCCAATGGCACAAAACCAAGCACCCCTGCCCCACTCCTTCCCCAAGACCCCATGCCTGCCCTGAGCCCCTGCCCCTGCTTGCTCCATCCCCTCCTCAGTTGTTCACTCTCCCCCACACTCACTCACTTTCACCAGGCTGGGGCAGAAGGTTGGGGTGCAGGAGGGGGGTGAAGGCTCTGGCTAAGGGTGAGGGCTCTGTGGGGGGGAGAGATGAGGGGTTTAGGGTACAGGAGAGGGCCCCAGGCTGGGGCAGGGGGTTAGGGTGCAGCAGGGTATGAGCTCTGGGTGGGGCCAGAAATGAGGGGTTCAGGGTGTGGGAGAGGGCTCCAGGTTGGGGCAGGGGGTTGGGGTGCTGGGTGGGTGAGGACTCTGGGGTGGGGCCAGGGATGAGGAGTTTGGGGTGCAGGAGGAGGCTCAGGGCTGGGACAGGGTGTTGGGGTGTTGGGGAGGGTGCGGGGTCCCAGCAGCACTTACTGCAACTTCCAGGAAGCGGCCACCAGATCCCTGCAGTCCCTAGGCGCATGGGCAGCCAGAGAGGCTCCGCACACTGCCCTCGCATCCCACAGCTCACATTGGTTGCAGTTCCCGGCCAATGGGAGCTGCGGAGCTGGCACTTGGGGCGGGGCAGCGTGTGGATTCTCCCTGGCCACCCATGTGTCTAGAGGCCGCAAGGACCTGGCGGCCATTTCCAGGAGCCTCACGAAGCTAGGGCAGGCAGGGAACCTGCCTTTTTCCTGGGCCCCCACTGCACCTCCAACCAGACTTTTAACGGCCCAGTCGGCAGTGCCGACTGGAGCTGCCAGAATCCCTTTTCGACCAGGCGTTCTGGTCAAAACACAGACGCCTGATAACCCTATATCCACATAGAATCTCTCTGATTTCATGACATGTTTCAGAATATTAAAATGTCCAAAGCCATACCGTATTGGCCTTTTTGACCATGTTCCAACCGTGCTCCCCCTTTTGACAATAAGCAGCTGAATCTTCATTATTTAAGAACACGAAAAATGCGATATCCCCTTATGTTCAGTGACAATTGCTGCACAACTAGGAAGGCATGTCACAGTGTAACAACCACTTCCTAGAACATACAGACTTATGAACAATGAAATCAGTGGAGTTGTTGCAGCATATAACTGGGGTCCACAAATGTAGAATTTAGCTGTTAAACTTCAGCCTTGTGTTTCACAGTGCATTTGAAGTGTGCAGGCATCTCGCATTCACAGATTTTTAAGGCAGAAGGAGTCATTCTGATTATCTAGTTTTGCAAAACACAGGGCATAGCTTTTCACCCAGTAATTCCTGGATCAAGCCCATATCGTGTGGTTTAGCTAAACATATAGTTTAGCAACATGTAGAATCTTGATTTAAAGACTTCAAGTCATGAAGAATCCACCACTTCCCTGGTAATTTGTTCCAGTGGTTAATGACCCTCCTTGTTAAATTTGCACCTTATTTCCAGTCTGAATTTGTCAACCTTCGCCTTCCAGCCATTCGATCTCATTATGCCTTTGTCTGCTAGATTAAAGAGCAGTCTTCTATCATAATTTGTTTCCCTACATGGGTACCCCATGATCAAATCACCTCTTAGCTCTCTGGGATCATAGAATCATAGAATCATAGAATATCAGAGTTGGAAGGGACCTCAAGAGGTCATCTAGTCCAACCCCCTGCTCAAAGCAGGACCAATTCCCAGCTAAATCATCCCAGCCAGGGCTTTGTCAAGCCGGGCCTTAAAAAACCTCCAAGGAAGGAGACTCCACCACCTCCCTAGGTAACGCATTCCAGTGTTTCACCACCCTCCTAGTGAAATAGTTTTTCCTGATATCCAACCTGGACCTCCCCCACTGCAACTTGAGACCATTACTCCTTGTTCTGTCTTCTGCCACCACTGAGAACAGCCGAGCTCCATCCTCTTTGGAACCCCCCTTCAGGTAGTTGAAGGCTGCTATCAAATCCCCCCTCATTCTTCTCTTCTGGAGACTAAACAATCCCAGTTCTCTCAGCCTCTCCTCATAAGTCATGTGCTCCAGACCCCTAATCATTTTTGTTGCCCTCCGCTGGACTCTTTCCAATTTTTCCACATCCTTCTTGTAGTGTGGGGCCCAAAACTGGACACAGTATTCCAGATGAGGCCTCACCAATGTCGAATAAAGGGGAACGATCACGTTCCTCGATCTGCTGGCAATGCCCCTACTTATACAGCCCAAAATGCCGTTAGCCTTCTTGGCAACAAGAGCACACTGTTGACTCATATCCAGCTTCTCGTCCACTGTGACCCCTAGGTCCTTTTCAGCAGAACTGCTACCTAGCCATTCGGTCCCTAGTCTGTAGCAGTGCATGGGATTCTTCCGTCCTAAGTGCAGGACTCTGCACTTGTCCTTGTTGAACCTCATCAGGTTTTTTTCTGCCCAATCCTCTAATTTGTCTAGGTCCCTCTGTATCCGATCCCTACCCTCTAGTGTATCTACCACGCCTCCTAGTTTAGTGTCATCTGCAAACTTGCTGAGAGTGCAGTCCACACCATCCTCCAGATCATTAATAAAGATATTAAATAAAACCGGCCCCAGGACCGACCCTTGGGGCACTCCACTTGAAACCGGCTGCCAACTAGACATGGAGCCATTGATCACTACCCGTTGAGCCCGACGATCTAGCCAGCTTTCTATCCACCTTACAGTCCATTCATCCAGCCCACACTTCTTTAACTTGGTGGCAAGAATACTGTGGGAGACAGTATCAAAAGCTTTGCTAAAGTCAAGAAATAACACATCCACTGCTTTCCCCTCATCCACAGAGCCAGTTATCTCATCATAGAAGGCAATTAGGTTAGTCAGGCTCGGGGCTGTAATTAGGCTGGGATTTACAAAGGAACCTAAGAGAATTAGGCACTCAAATCCAGATCCCCAAGGTATTTAGGTGCCCGAGGATCTGGGCCTCAGCTGCCATTGAATTTCAGTGGGATTTGGATACATAACACCCTTCGGCCTCTTTGAAAAAGTCCCTGGTCTTTAAGGAAAGCTGCACCTGTTTTGCTCAGCCCAACAGTCTAATAGTTCCCCCAAGAGAGAAGCCCCGGGTATACACTGTGAAATAGAAGCACCGGGACCTTATTTTCAGAGGTGCTCCCAACTCAATGGGAGCTCTGAAAGCGTAACCCCCCCTCTATTTTTGAAGTTCTTAACTACTATTACTATTTCCAAGCCTCGCGTTGCGGGCAGCCATCTTGCTGGCAAGTGATGCCATTGGTTACACAAACCTGTTTGGCTTTATCGTGCTAAATAAGTGATTTTAATCCTAATAAATGATGAGACTGTGAACCAGCTTCCAGCCCTCCTCCTTCACCTTGTACCCACTAAGAAGCAGGCGTCCCTTATGGCCTCCAGATGGAAAACCCACAAATTCTTCCCTTTCTTGCTAGTCATGCTGTCTTTGATCTCTCACAAATGTGGCAGAGAAAGGAGAGGCAGCTTGTGCGGCTGGTCCTGCTCAGTAAGAAGGCTGATTTTCAGCCATTCACAGCCAGGGCCACTATGGCAGAAGCACTGCCCTTACCTGCTTTTGTGTCCCAGCAGATGGGGCAAGGTAAGAGATTCCTGATGGAGGATTCCATTCTGCCCCTTCTCCCATCCTTCACTGCTGGGAGGATTCCATTCTGCCCCCCTCTCCCATCCCCCACTGCTGGGAAGATTCCATTCTGCCCCCCTTTCCCATCCCCCGCTGCTGGGGGGATTCCATTCTGCCCCCCTCTCACGTCCCCTGCTCCACTCTTCAGCACAGAATCTGGAGAAGGTGAGATAAAGGGGAATACAATACATAGGCATAGAGTGCATGTTTGTGTCCCTGCCAGCAGGTATATGGGATCTTGGGGAGCAATTACCACACAGGTGGGGTGCCAATTAATTTCTTTATTAAAGGAAAAAGGAAGTGGTGGGAATTTAACAATGAAATACGATGGGATGGGGTATATAGGATGTTTACAATAGACAATGATGGGGGGTTCTTCTAGTAAATGGGGTGGGGGTTTCAATAGTGGGGTACAATACAGTGGGGTACAAGACAGTTGGTAACCAATTAACACTGAAGTATAAATGTAACAGGTAGCTAACAATTTCTATGTAAAGAGTGTGTCACAGCAGCATATAACCACTAACAGTATGGGTAAAATGGGTTAAATAACCAACAACTTTAGGTAAAAATGTCACAGTGGTGTAAATGTAAAATGTGAGGTGTGTTAGAGAGAAAAGGGGTAACCAATGGGGTTTTATGCTAGAAAGAGAGAGAGCAGATAGGCTGTAAGTTTAAACAGCAGAGAGGAAGAGAGAGAGAGAGAAAGAAAGTGGTAGAGAAGTGAGGTTGGGGGATGGGGGAAGAGGAGCACGTGGTGGAGGGAGATTTAAACTCAGGGAGACACAGAACAGACAGGTTGCAAGTTTAAACAGCAGAGAGACAATTATACAAAACACAGCAAAATCTTATCTATGATTTAACCAAAACTACACAAATTAGCAAGTAACAAAACACAATGCAACAATTCTTTAAGCCTAACTTACAGGATACAATGCAAGCAATTTTCTAAACCTAACTTAACTACAGCTATGCAAAATGAAATTACAACTTATCTAGACTAAAGGACAAAATCTAACCTAATGGGTGCACCTTATACTAGGGGTAGTTCCAGAGGGCAGAGTGGTGTGTGCCCAGGTTACAGCTCCAAGGGGGGAGGGGGATTTAACTAGTGGTGGCTGCAAGCGAGGGGGGGTGGCTGCAAGCTGGCAGCCCAGGATACAGTCCAGGAAGGCACAGGCTTATTTCTAGCAGCAAAGGCGCTGCAAAGCAAGAAACAGATTACAGATACAGACCAAGGAGTTTAAGAGAGGTTTTAAGACGCAGACCAAGGTTTGGCTTGAGTCTGTGTGCTGGGGAAATAGAGCCAGCAGCTAAAGTAATAAAATAAAAGTATAGAAAGTTTCACAGAGGGATTCTTACCAGTCCCCAAGGCAGCAGCAAAGGCAGAAGCAGCAACAACATCAGAAGAAGCAAGGAGGGCTCGGTACGGTCTTGATAATCAGGAGGTCTTTAGGCCGGCATTCGTTTTCCATGGGGGGGGGGTTAAAAACAGGGGTACGCTCAAAAATAAAACGAGAGCGGAGAAAGGACCCCCCAGAACCCCTGGCTGATCAGACCAGGTAGCAATGCAGGAACCTTTCTGATATTTGTTTCAAAAATGCCTGTTCTTAAAGGCAAACTCAGGCAGTTTCCCACCAGTAATCCTGATAGGCTCCTTCTGTCACAGGGGAGGAGATACAGGGAAAAACTGCAGGTGAGCATAGAGACGTGCCTGGGCAGAGTCCTGGACCAAAGGCGTGAGTTCACACCTCAGGACTCAAAAGCACATGAGGCCTATGACTCATGCCCAGGATCTCAAAAACACATTAGGTCTTGCAGCTCTGGACATTGCCTACCCTACACTGACCCCAGGTTTAACAAGGTGATAACAGGACCAACCCTTTGAACAGGGCAGTGGTCCCACTTAGCACGCAGCACAAGTGGTCATCCCTTTGAAAAGGGCAATGGCTCTGGGTAAACAACTTAAGGGGCCCTCCCTTTGAGAAGGGCAGTGGCCCTGGTAAACTACTTAACAGCCAGGGAGGGGCGGCCACAGGAGGAGAACAAAAACAAAATGGAGTAAGGGGACAGCTGTAAGAAACAAAATGGAATAGGGGGAAAGCTGTAACAGACAGTTTGTTGCTGACTGTGAGAATCCCAGGCAGAGAGCTACAGCAGCAATGCTTTTAAAGGCATTTAATGGTAACAGGGTGAAAGGTGATACAACTCTTTACCAGTCTGAATTGCACCCCATAACATGACAGCTTCACTGGGGGTGGGGTGGGGGCTGTGGAAGCCTGGAGGTGCTTCAGGTGGGAAAGAAAGGACATGAGGCTGTGGGGGACCAGGAGGGGCACAGGATGCAGAGGTAACGTAGGAAAAATTCATTCTCCATCCAGTGCTATGGGGGTGACAAACTGGGGGAGGTGCAGTGCTGAGTTAGGTGCAGTGTGCAGCTGGGATGACCCTGGGCAGAAAAGCCTGAATTGTGTCTCACAGAGTAACAATTTGGTCCCTGATGCCCCCTTGCTCAAGGGTGAAACTCGGCCAAATCAAACCGGAGCACTGATAGATACAAACCAGATACATGACTCAAACCAGGTACAAGGCACAAACCAGAGCACTGAAAGGTCCAAGGGATGTCTGTCTCTGGGGCTGGTTTCAAATTTCTACCTCACACTGCTGAGGCAGTGACAATATGTGATGTCAGGAAGGAATTTTCCCCCAGATCAGATCAGCAGTGACCTTGGGAGGGTTTGCTTTCCCCTGCAGCGTGGGGTGTGGGTCACTTACCAAGATCATCTGAGTGTGTCTCACTTAATCAGTCCCCTGCCATTGCAGGGGCCTCAGGCACTGGTGAACCTTGGTCCCTCCGATTCTCTGCCTGTGGCACATAATAGATCATTCTCCCTGAGGGCTGCAACACTTTGGCCTAATTTTGTTTGTTGGGTTTAGCATGCAGGTGCCAGGTGGTGGTGTGCTGTGCTAGACAGGAGGTCAAGCTAGATGACCTGGTGGTCCGTTCTGGCCATAAAGTTGATGATGGTGAATTGCAGAAGGAAGAGCTCTTTGCCGGTTCCACCATTTCCACAAATAGTTCTTTAGATCAGAAAAAAATCTTGCCTGCTTTGGAACAATTCATTGGATGGGGCATTCTGCCGCAGTGTATATCCAATGTGAATGGTGCAGGGGGAGACACGATGGAATGTTCTAGATATAGCTTTCTAAGTACTGAGACATGAATCACTAGCTACCAGCAGGGTGTCTGACTTCCATGAATTCCCCGGAGACACAGGATTCCCTTTCAAAGGAAGTTGAGTCATGTCCAAAGCAGTGTGTCCAGTATAATTTACAGGACAATTAATTAAGCGTAGCATCCGGCAGGGTCTTAGATTGACTAAAAGCTTGAAACTGTAACAAAGAAAATACTTTTGCATATACCAGTCTGGGAAAATGAGACGGGATCCGGTCCTGGAACAAACAAAGCAAAATTACCTTATTAGTAAATGTCAAGTTAAAGAACCGTTAATATCTTCCTTTTGCTTTTGCCAGTGTTTTGTTGCCATGCTGTACAGTATCTCTAAGTTTATACAACACTTCTCAACCTTCACACAGCACAGAAGCCCGAGAGCTTAGTGTTGACTGTAACACCCATTGAAACGGGTATTCTCCTTGTGATGGGTGTTCAACCCCACACTAGCCCAGAAAGGGTTAATGTGGCTCAGGAGGGGTTAAGTAACCTGATGGGCCACACCTGATTGGAGAGTTAGGCTAGATAGGAAAGCGCTGATTGAAGTCAGAAAGTTTGCAGCAGAAGAGTGCTGTGGTGTGGAAGCCTTGGCTTAGAGCCTGGGCTTAGAGAGGGAAAAGAGGAGACCCAAGGGGAGAGCAGAAGCCCTAGGATCCTGGCCCTGAAGGAAGGGTTTACCCAGAAGGGTGGAGGTGCAGAAACCTGATAGAGGTGAAGTAGGAAAAGGCTCAGGGAAATGCCCACAAGATGGGACATTGCAGACCTTGGCTGCTGATTTGAGGTTCCCTGAACTGGAGCCCGGAATAGTAGGTGGGCCTGGGTTCCCCTGCCAGACACTGGGGAAGTGGCATAATCTGGACAGCAAAATGGCAGACTGCCTGAGCCAGATCCTCCAGTGAAACTTTGATACCCCAGAAGGGGAAAACTATAGTGACCTGGATAGAGGACCAAGCCTTGGAGAGGGGGAACACTGCAAGAGGGGCCATAACGCAAAGGACAGATGGAAGGGGGCATCAGACCAGGCAGAGCTATTCCTCAGACGCAGCCACAAGGAGGCACCCTATTTGTGAGTAGAGACCCTATGACAATGCTCCACTGAGAAGCTGACCTATAATGCCCTAGACATTTGCTGTCACATGGTGGAAAGGTAGCAGTACTTAAGGGTATTAAGTTGTTATGCTATTGTGTGAATCAGATCACTCAGGTTCACACTGAACTGTCTATTTCCATCAGGAGACTGCATGATCCTGAAGGGACGCGGGCCTGTCCTCCTCTGCTGGAGTTTAGGCCAGTTTCACTGAGGTTTTCAAGGTGCCAGGATGCTTCAGGATGCCAAAAGCTGTGGCTTGGGTGCCTTTCTTTCCTGGCTAGTGGGCATCCAAATATTTGGGGGTGGGTGGGAATTTATGCCTGATTTTTCTCAAAGCAGCAAAGTTAGGACCTGAGTCTGTCCTCCTTGCTCCTGTTGAGTAAGTACCTTACTCTGAAAGTAGTCCCATTGCCTTCTAAAAACCTGAAACTCAGTGCAAGTAAGAATGGGAGAATCAGGCCTTTGGAGGGGGTGGATTTTGGTACAGATATTTCACAGCGTTCTGCTAGGCAGGAATGCTCCCCAAAGCCCAACTCTGCCCCCTTACTCATGTTGAGTAGTGCCTTACTCTGTGAGTAGTCTCAGTGAACTCTCTGCCCCAAGGACACCTTTATTTATGCTGAATAGTGCCTTATTCCACTGCTAGCTCAACTGGAATCCGGAGCACTTGCAGAGTGAGGTGCTGCCTGGTAGGAGTACCAGAATCTGGCCCAAAAGGCTACCCTGGGGAACCAATGGCTGGAGACACCGAACCTTGTTAGCACGATACTGCCTGAGGTGGCCCAAAACCATACTAGAAAATGGGTAATCCAGATATCAAAGAGCTTTAGCGCAGCTTTCAGAGACCTGGATGATTACTAAACTGGAACAGTGAGAGTTACGACTTGTTACCTTTGAAACTGATACGCACTTGGTTTCCCTGAAAGCATCAGGCCTTTGGGGCAAGAAGCTCTGAGAAGTATTTGTGCTGTGAAGATTTAGGAGGTAAAACATTTGCATTTGTGTTGAATTTCCCTCTCTTTCTGACTTTGTTTCCTATTATTCTCCCTCCACCGCTCCCCTTTGTGTTGATCCACCTCATGCTCTTAGACTCCTTCACCACATTGCTCATTGTGGCACTCTCTGGTGATGACAGGCAGACTCTGTATAGGTGATGTCAGCAGTCGTGCAATAAGCATTCAGCAGGTTAGAACCCTCAGCCATGGCTATTCCACATAGGGAATAGCCCTTATCCCTTTTTGTGTGATCTTGATCCAATCACCAGGTGCCCCACAATGTGGAAACATACTTTAGCAGCTATTATTCTTTTAAGTACAGTAGGGCTCTACATACACACTGCTTCCATTGTGTACTGAGCTACAGCACTGGCCAGGATCCAAATGCATCCTTGATGTTAAATATTTCCAAGATCATACCATTTATAGGTTGGTTTTGGTAGCTTTAGACTTGATAGTGCACTTCCGATATATATTTTGTTGCAGCCAATGGAACAGATTGCTGAAAAAATACAAACAATGGCTAGTCAACTTCAACACCATTTGAACAGGTGTTTCCTATATATTTCCATACATATATATCCCTGGTGTAGCATTGAGTCTACTGGCTATTTTCCTCTGAAAAGTTTGTAGATTTGCCCTCAGGCACTTGTTGTAAACACAGGCCTATGATACATATAACATGCAGACACCACCACAGAGGTCTCCTCATCAGCTGTTGCTGCTCCTACTCAAGCCCTGTAAATGAATTAAATAGCTCTCAATCTGATCTACCTTCAAATGAATTCCTTTGTCTCCAATAGCTATATTTTTGTGGCCATAGATTCCCAATATAGGCATTAGCATAAACAAAATAAAAATAAGTTAGGCCATACAAGCTGAGAAATACAGACTAACTAGCAACCCACCTTTAACTTTAGTAGTAGCAGGAATATTAAAATATGTTATGGCATTTAGGTTCAAAGGGCAAAGTTCAAATCCCCAGACTATCAAGAATTTGCTTCTCTTACATCATCTTTGGTGAGGCGGTGGTGCCTTATGAATAAATATTTTGTTTCAAAACAATGTTGCTTACAGGCTATATAATGTTTTGGTGAATTTCTCTTCCTCTTTCTTTTCAGTCAGTGACATTGGTCTGACAACACTACACCAAATTCTTCTGTCCATTACGCTGGCATAACTATAAAGTAACTCTATTGACTTGCACTGGCATAACTGAGAACAGAATTTTGTTGATAACTTTGTCAATAACTCATCAGCTCCTTGTGCTTATTGCCCACTTGAAAATACTGTTTCAGAGTTGGTTGCCACAGTAGTGTTATCAAAACCAGAGATGGGCGTGAGCCACCAACTTTGGAAGCAGACTTAGATTTCAAACACTTTAAAATTCAGGAGCATTTGTATCTAGGGTTGCATTCAGATAGGGGATAGGTGTATATATGAAGAGTAATAGACCGTCCCTGTCCTTGCACCCTGTGGGTTTTCCAAAGAAGTCCAGAGGAGGTAGGTGCCCAACTGTCACCAAATTTCCATGGGACTTGAGTACCTAATTCTCTTTGCAAATCTCAGCCTTAGATCGGGGCAATGTGGATGTGAAGTGGCACCATAGCAGAGTGGCACCACTTTGCACAAGTATAAATGACTGAAATGAGCCCTGAGTGTTCAGCTTTCTTCAGGCATATATGTTCCTTAGTGTCAGGGGGTTGCTGGTCTTGTCCGAGTTGACTAGGAGCTCTTAGCATATATGTATGAAGAGTGACTGCGTAGTTGACTCCAGGCCTGCTGCCAGTGTGATATTTTGTTTATTCTGTGTGCGCAACCGACAACCTTTGCCAAGTAACAGGTGTGTACTACATGAGAAGGAACTGTGAAGGAACTGATGCCAGCTTTGTGTTTATAATGCCTGGGCACCTCTTACATGGCTAGACATTGCTTTTATTAGTATCATTAGAGCACCATGACTGCTGCCACTGGTACCGTGCCATGCTGCTAAACGAACTACACACGCCCCATCTCTATCTATTGATCAATCAATTGTACTTATCCGACCTCTGTTGCCAGATTGCCTGAGCACCTTACAAACTTTAATGTATTTATCTGCACAGCACCTCCTGTGAGGTAAGAACAGCCATACTGGGTCAGATCAATGGTCCATCCAGCCCAGTGTCCTGTCTTCCCACAATGGCCAGTGCCAGATGCTTCCAAGGGAATGAACATGTTGCCCTAGATTTGAGGAGTGCGTGTACCCCAGATTTTGATCAAGCTAATTGCAACCACATTATGTGCATTCAGCCGCCATGAATTAATAACATAGAACACCACATAGTTAAGGGTTAATTGGAATAAGCAGAGCTTCCGGAGGCCAGGTCAAAATTAGCTGGAGGCTTGTAGTTTCTGCTAGTCAGAATGGGAGGAAGGGAGAAAGAGTCAACAATTCAAGACTGAAAGAAAATAAGTGGATGGAAGCCTTGAGTTTTGGGTGCCTTTGATATAGAATCTTATTATGACTAAGACTATTAGGAATGTTTGTGGATATGTAGTTATTGAAGTTAGGAGAGGTGATGACCCAATAGGGCCACTATGAGCTGTGTGTTTTGTAAAAGTTAGTTATACAAGACTAGTTAATAGGATATACTTTGGGAGCAGTTTTCTGAAGCTATCCTGAGAGACTTTTTCCTGACACCAGACTTCCCAGTAGGGAAGCAACTGGCCATTCTGGACCTGCTGTAAATTACTCAATACCATCTCCAATTCTAGGTAATTATTTGGGAAGTTCTAACCCTATTGCTTATGTCTGTGTGTAATTAAATCTAAAAAATTGTAGTTTTAGGTAAGAGCATGCTTGCTTGTATTAGTCTTTCATCAGCCGGAAGTGCTGTGTTCCCATTAATTTATTCCTGACACTGACTGGAGTTTGAAACAGTTAAGTTACCATCTCTTTGGTTCTGAAAACCCCAAGTAACAAACAGGACAGGGCAATTATCACGTGATCCATCCCCTGTCATCCAATCCCAGCACCTGGTAGTCAGAGGTTTAGGGACACAGAGCATGGGTTGTGTCCCTGACCATCTTGGCTAATAGCCATTGATGGACCATTCTCGATGCAATGATCCCCATTATACAGATGGGCAACTGAAACACAGAGAGGGCAAATGACTTGTCCAAACTTCTGGTAGAGCAGAAACTCCACTGATCTGTGGTTTGTGAACTAAATGGTAGCCACACAACCTTCATGGAGACAACCAGTGGTTTAATCCTTCGAGCACAGATCATTTCCAGGTGGAGGATTCTTGGAAAATGCGTGAGCATTGGGAAGTCGGCACTGGACACTTGTGGTCGAGGGGATAGTGGGAAGGCTCAGCCGCTAACACCGAGGAGACAATTGGCTGGAGAGGAATTTGCAGGATGGCTTGCGTGAGGGGTGCTTTTACCTGCATTGACTGGGCTCTGCAGAGGAAGTTCAGCAGTGGGTAGGAAGGAAGTGCTTGGGGGAGTAGCAGGAAGGCTACATGACTGGGAGGGAGAACTGGGAGTTTGCTAGAGACTTATGGGTGCAGCAAGTTAAAAGAGCTAGAAGGAGCATAAGACACTTTGTGAGGTAGAGTGAAGATTTGGCAGCTCTGGGTGGAAGGTCAGAGCTGCGTGATCGTTGTAGCAGGGGTATCAGACAGCTTCCCCAACAGGCAGGGAGGAGATGCTGGGGTTATTGGAAGCAGTTAGCTTTCAAAAGGAAGGAGAATGGGGCTGAGCTCTTGTCGAAGGGAGAGGACAGAAACTGTGTGTGTGTGGGGGGGGGGTTACACGGCGGGGGGGGGGGGGGAGGGGGGGGGGGGGGGTTGTGTTGCTTTGGCCACTAGGAGAATGGGGAGAATGTAGGGAACTACAGGAGAGAGGAGCAGGGGGCGGAGCATATTGAGCACATGGGGGATTGCGCACACAACTTGATTGTCGTTAGTACCCCATTGCAGCTACCACATTCTCCAGGCTCTAGGGGGTAAGGAGCCAAACAGCTAGACCTAAACACATGAGGCTGGTGAGGTGACTCAAGGTTGGTATGTGCTGCTCTCCACAAGCAGGCGCCATCTGTCTGAGGCTTCACTGCGATCTGTTCTGCGTGGGGCTCTGACGAGCCAG
Organism: Trachemys scripta elegans; assembly: GCF_013100865.1. NCBI lineage: Eukaryota > Metazoa > Chordata > Testudines > Emydidae > Trachemys > Trachemys scripta. Next base: position 72,090,807 of record NC_048308.1, read on the forward strand.
CTGAGGAAGCTGAACACGGCCTCTGTGGGTCCAGCAAGAGGGGAGCACAGCTCTACACCAGGTAAAATGGATCTAGTGCTGCCCATGCCCCACGTACAGCGAGCCATGTACCAGATTGCCTGAGTGCCTGTGATGGGTGCCATAGGCTGGCACACACAGTAGTCATCATTAGCAGTCTTTTGCTTAGCCATGTCCAGGGTCACAAGGGAGCAGCATGTTATGAGCCCAACCCTCTGGAGCGCATTGAAGTCAAAAGGAGCAAGATTGAGCCATGGTATATGATATACCTATGGTATTTTCCACCGGGAGATATGCTACCAGTAATATAGTGTCAGAGTAGAAGGGAAATGCACTGAGGAAAGTGTTATTTCAGTGCAAAGAAATTTTGTTCTTTGAGCAAGAAGTGTTCATTTCATGGGAGCATTGTACATGGCTTGCTGTTACAGAAATTAGAGGTGAAATGAATCCAGGAGAGCCCCTGGACACAAATCCCCCAAAGCAATATGTTTGATCTTCGCCAGTTTTGAAGGGAGACAGAAATTGAGCAAAGCCAGTTTATAGGAGTAGCTTATAGAAAGGAATAAACTTGCTAAAGGACTAAACTCCCGATGCACAGAAAATGGGGTTGGATCTGACAGAAGAATAAGTCTGGTAAATGAATACAGACCATAAAATATCTCATTAAACATCATAGCCCTCTTCAAGTACTGGAGTTGTTGGGGAAAATAGAGCTCTGGTTCAGCAAGGTTATCGGTTTAACAGGTTCCTACTACACTGTGCTTTACAGGACAGCCTTGTTTTACTGGATATGTTTTGGCTTGATAGAGAGAAACTGAATTTGCCAGAAGGGCTGTTGTTACCTTACCAATTATTCATTTAAAGGGTTTTACCACTGTGTACTGTTGTATTGTGATTTCTGAATTTTCAGTTGCTTCCTTGCTACTGCAAGTACTCAGTGTTATCACACTGCAATTCCTTTGATACAGTGTCTTGTTCCCAGTCACACATTCATCACCGTATTATCAATGATACTGATCGATTTCACTGCATTATTATTTATATTCGAGTCATGCCCCAACCGAGATCCAGGCCTCACGGCACTGGCTGCTATGCAAATACCGAGTAGGAGGCAGTTCCTGCCCCAAGAGTTTATAATTTAAATAGACGGGACAGAAAAAGAGGTGGGACACAAGAAACATTAAGAGTGATTCAGTGATTAGTCTATGGTTAGACAATCACTGCAGTTGACTCCAGAACTCCTGAGTCCAGGGCCTTCACCTTCATACTTAGCTTTCCAGTTAGAACTGGGAAAATAATGGATTTGTTTGGTTCACTGGCAGTTCAAAAAAAAACTATTAAGGATCAAACAAAAAAAACCTTTTCAACATTTTTGGCAAATCAAAAAGTTGGGAGGAAAATAATTTCAGGTTGAATGAAACATTTTGTTTTAACCTCATAGAAATGTTTTCATTTAATTTTTGACCATTTAAAAATGTTTTTAAGGGAATTTTGAAACATAAAAATGAAATGTTTCATTTAGAAAATGTCAAACTGAATCATTTTGATTTTTTTCAGATTTTTTTTTTCTTTGAGAGGGAATCATAGAATCACAGAATATCAGGGTTGGAAGGGACCTCAGGAGGTCATCTAGTCCAACCCCCTGCTCAAAGCAGCACCAATCCCCAACTAAATCATCCCAGTCAGGGCTTCGTCAAGCCTGACCTTTGGGGTTGACCAAAACAATTTACCAATTTGACACACATTCACAAAATATTTCATTGTCACCAAATCTGCATTTTTCACCAAAAAAACTTACAGCCAAAAAATTTCACCCAGCTCTACTTCTAATAACTGACAGGCAGCTCACAGGGAAAGTGAAATAAACCAAACAAATGTTCTAACATTTTACAAATTTATGACATATGAATGTACTTGGATATAGATCTGGTTTTAGTGACATATGGAGAGAATACTCTGCTCTGTGCAGAAGAATGTGGGCCCTGCTTCAAAGAATTTAGAGCTTTCAACATCTTTGAAATCTAAACACCTCATTTGGTTCAGTTTCACTGTGTGCCCAAGCCCCATAGCAGGCAGGATTTTTATGGTTTCAAGTTTTTGTTTGGTAAGTTTCACACACTTTGGAAAAAGAAGGCTGCTTCTGTAGCTGACAGATTGGACTGGGCTTCTGAAGAACTTCTTGCTTAGTGAGGGTACGCAAAAGGATAAATGAACACAAGTCAGATATCAGGAATGGCAATATACAAAAACCTGTAGGAAAACACTTCAACCTCCCTGGCCACACAATAGCAAATGTAAAGGTAGCCATCTTACAGCAAAAAACTTCAGGACCAGACTTCAGAGAGAAACTGCTGAGTTCCAGTTCATTTGCAAATTTGACACCATCAGATCAGGATTAAACAAAGACTGTGAATGGCTATCCAACCACAGAAGCAGTTTCTCCTCCCTTGGTGTTCACACCTCAACTGCTAGCAGAGCACCTCACCCTCCCTGATTGAACTAACCTCGTTATCTCCATACTGATTTATACCTGCCTCTGGAGATTTCCATTATTTGCATCTGAAGAAGTGAGGTTCTTACCCACGAAAGCTTATGCTCCCAATACTTCTGTTAGTCTCAAAGGTGCCACAGGACCCTCTGTTGCTTTTTACAGATTCAGACTAACACGGCTACCCCTCTGATACTTATCTCTCTGCATCTCAGAGCCCCATCTGTTCAGTGGAGATGATAATACTTCCTTGCTCTGTCTCAGGGCTGGGTCCACATTTTTTTAAGCTAAATAGTCCCAGTCTTTTTAATCTCTCCTCACCTGGAAAATGTTCTATATCCCTAATAGGTCCTTGGACTTCGCTTCAGGAACTCTAAGCACGAGTGTAGTACAACTAATAACATGAGTCTTATCAATAATATCCCAGTAAGTCCCTAGCATCTCAAACAGGTGATTAAAGGGAAGCAGAAAGCTTACAAGGAATGAAAGAGGGAAGGGATCAGCAAGGAAAGCTACCTCTTAAAAATCAGAGGAAAAGTGAGAACTGCCAAATGCCAAGCAGAGTTGGACCTTGCAAAGGAAATTAAAACCAATAGTAAAAGGTTCTGTAGCCATCTAAATAAAAAGAAAACAGGGAAAGAAGTGGGACCGCTAAGCACTGAGGATGGGTGAAGATTAAACATAATCTAGGTATGGCCCAACACTGAAACAAATGCTTTGCCTCCATTTTTAATACGCATAATGAGGAACTTGGCGACAGCGGCTGGGTGGCTAATGGCAACAAGGATATGAAATAGAAATTACCACATTCAAGGTGGAAGTCAAACTCAGACAGTTTAATGGGACCAAACCGGGGGGGCCTGGATAATTTCCATCCAAGAACATTAAAGGAACTGACACATGAAATTGCAAGTCTAATAGCAAGGATTTTTAATGAATTTGTAAACTCTGGTGGTCGTACCCTGTGACTGGAGAATTGTTACTATAGTACCTATTTTTAAGAAATGGGGGGAGTGCTCCAGGAAACTACAGGCCTGTTAGTTTGACCTCAGTTTTGTGCGAGGTCTTAGAACTAATTTTGAAACAAAGTAGTTAAGGACATAGTGGTGAACAGTAATTGGGATAAAATATGACATGGTTTTACAAAAGGTAGATCGTGCCAGACCAACCTGATCTCCTTCTTTGTGAAGATAACTGATTTTTTTTTTTTTTTTAGACAAAGGAAATGCAGTAGCTCTAATCTACCTGGATTTCAGTAAGGCATTTGATATAGTCCCACATGGGAAATCCTTAGTTAAATTGGAGAAGATGGGAATTAATACAAGAATCTAAAGGTGGGTAAGGAACTGGTTAATGGGGAGACTACAATGAAGGTGACCTGTCACACTCGAGGGAGGTTACTGGTGGAGTTACTCAGGGATCAGTCTTGGGACCAATCTTATTTAACATTTCTATTAATGACCTTGCCACAAAAAGTTGGGAGTGTGCTAATAAAATTTGCAGATGACACTAAGTTGGGAGGCATTGCCAATACGGAGGAGAACTGGAATATCATACAAGAAGATCTGGAGGGCCTTGTAAACTGAAGTAATAGAAATGGGATGACATTTACTAGTGCAAGGTCATGCATCTAAGGACTAACAACAAGAATTTTTGCTATAAACTGGGGATGTATCAGTTGGAAGTGACAGAGAAAGGAGAAAGACCTGGGTGTATTGGTTATTCAAAGGATGACCATGAGCCGCCAATGTGATGCGGCTGTGAAAAAGGCTAATGTGAGCCTAGGATGCAGCAGGCGAGGTATTTCCAGTTAGAGATAGAGAAGTGTTAGTACCATTACACAAGGCACTGGTGAGACTTCTTGAATACTGTGTGCAATTCTAGTCTCCCATGTTTAAGAAAGATAAATTCAAACTGGAACAGTGGCAGAGAAAGTCTAGTAGGATAATCAGAGAAATGGAGAGGAAGAGGACACTCAAAGAGCTTGGTTTGTTTAACCTAACCAAACAAAGGCTGAGGGGGAGATATGATTTACTCTCTATAAATATATCAGAGGGATAAATCTCAGGGAGGGAGAGGAGTTATTTAAATGCCAATGTGAACTCAAGAACAAATAGATATAGCCTGGCCATCAGTAAATTTAATCTTGAAATTAGTTGAAGGTTTCTAACTATCAGAGGAATGAAGTTCTGGAACAGCCTTCCAAGAGGAGCAGTGGGGGCAAAAAACCTAACTGGCTTTATGACTGAGCTTGATAACTTTATGTAAGGGGTGTCCACATGCTCAGGGTCTAACTGATAATCATATTTGGGATTGGGAAGTAATTTTCCAGTGGGCCAGATGGGCAGAGAACTTGGGGGGTTTTGCCTTCCTCTGCAGGATGGGGCATGGGTCACCTATAGGTCTAAACTAGTGTAAATGGTGGAATCTCTGTAACTCGAAGTCTTTAAAGCATGATTTGAGAAAGTCAGTCAGTAACTCAGACCCCTAACCTCTGGCTATTACAGGATGGGTGGATGAGGTTCTGTGGCCTGCAATGTGCAGGTCAGTCTAGATGATCATTATGGTCCCTTCTGGCCTCAAATTCTATGAGTCTGATAGTGAGCTGCCCTTAGATGCAAAGGAACCACATATACATCCATGCAAAGAAAAACTTTGGTCCCTCGTGTGGCTGAGCTTTGGCAGATAAATTAATTGTCCATGCTAAAAAATTGTTGTTGGGGGGAAAGGTTTGGATTTGGGACTTTTCTCTAAAACCTCTTCCCCACCCCCGCCCCTACTATATTAATTTCACTTCTTACAGAAAATCCTGCCACTGTGCGCTGAAAAAGGATCACCATGCAGAGATGACACTAAAAGAGTGCACACAGCCAACTTCCAACCTCAGTGTTGATAAGAGTTTTGAGCCAGCATCAAGGGGAAAGTATAGCTTAATTTGCCCATAGCCATCAGACTGATACCCTAGGCAGCAAATTTAATTGCATGGCAAACAAATTTACACCAAGAATGTCTTTATACAGACTAATAAAATGTGTGGGGCGAGGAAAGGTAATCAGGACAAACTGAAACATGCTTCAGTGTTTGCATTCTTCCACCTTCTGTCCTAGAGGCCAGGAGACATTGTCCTTCAAGTGTTGCCAAGAAAAGGAACTGAGATCCTTTTCAGTTCCCCTTTGAATCTGCAAACCTCATCCCTGCTTCCCTTTCCTAGAGGAGGAAATAGTTCAGATTAAATTAGTATTGAAGCTGGAAAGCCTGGAGTTGGAATAATTTCCCCATTGGCCTTTGCTGGGCTCAAAAGGTAAAAGCCTTCAGGGAGAATTTGAAATTGAAATCTGCCAGTCTTTCTTCCACTTAGAGGTCCTAGTGCTTTTCCTCACATGTTCTGCTTTAGTACTTAAGAGACCTTTTCCTCAGCCACCTTAGATGGACCTCCAGGGCAAACAAAATAATTGGCTTAGTCAAATGCCAGAGAAAAATGAAAAATTAATTTCTCAGGTGTAGATCTGCTTGTAAATGGACTGGACCACCACCTTTCTCCATTTCTAGTGCCCCCCTCCCAGCATCCTTGCCATAGTGAATGCTTTGTTTGCCCCTCTGACTCAGAGCTTTGATTAAAAGCAGGGTGTAATTCTAGTCCATTTCTTTTGCATTCCTGTAGTACCCACAACACATGGCCCGAGAGACGTGTACTTTGTGGGGCTCAGTGTTTGAAAGATGGGGTGGGGATTGAAGCTCAGGCAGTTTGGCACCTAAATATAGGCTCCTAAATCCACATTCAGGAATCTAAGTAAGTGGTTTTCCAAGGAGGAATCAAGGGACTCAGCATCAGGCCATTAGAAGACTATTTACAGGAAATTGGTCTAAATGGGCCAGCTGATCTGATCAAACAGCAGAAGGAATTACTACTTTAAAAGGGAAAGAGCAAGTGGTCAGAGATCATAGAATCATAGAATATCAGTTTTCGAAGGGACCTCAGGAAGTCATCTAGTCCAACCCCCTGCTCAAAGCAGGACCAATCCCCAACTAAATCATCCCAGACAGGGCTTTGGCAAGCATGACCTTAAAAGCCTCGAAGGAAGGAGATTCCACCACCTCCCTAGGTAACCCATTCCAGTGCTTCATGATGGTCTAGGGCAAAGGATTACCAGCAATCTTTTAGGAAGGGCTACATAATAAACTTGTGAACAATGAGGTTGTTCCCAATGCATGTCAGTGAAACCTCTCTCTTTGATTCTATGATCACGCATTCTGCATATGCTACCTATGGACCAAGAAACAATTACAGAAATACTTCAGAGAGTTTGACTGGGATTATTTTTTTGCATCCTTCTTCCTGGAAAGCTAAGGACCTTTCGTTGCCATGACAGGACTCAGGAGGAGCCAGAAAACCGCTTTTCTACACCTAAAGCTCAGGAATTTTAAGTGTATTACCTTGGGATGGTACCACTTCTGCAGAGGAACACTTGAAGGTTTATGATTTACATGGAGCTCCACTGATTGACACTAACTGAGGACGGGGTCCTAGAACTGCATTCTTTTGTAGAATCCTATGAGTCAGGCGAGCCCTGGGGGAGCCCACATTTTAAAGGTGGGAGTTCTTCCCACAATAGTAACATTATTAGTTGTCCTACACAGAACTCTCACTTCTTTCTGTAACCATCAATGTTCAGTCGACTACTGAGACACAAAATGAGGGCCCTATGCCTTCCACTCCTTGTAAAGAAATCAGGCAACCACATTCCTGAGGTGCATATTTTCAGAGTGGAATACAGGAAGCGGTCTGATCTCAGACACACCGACCTCTGGAGGATAACAACTTCAGTTCTTTCTGTTGCATGAGAAAATGGTCACCCAGACCAAATTCTCTGCTGGCATAAACTCATTAAGGTCGATGGAGGTACACCAGCAGACAATATGGCCCAGAATCAGATACAAATGAAACAGGAAAAGACTCCTATGTCAGCATGTGTATTGACAGCATATTCTACAGCACAGGGACTCAAAGGAAAGCCCAGGGCCAGCCCACAACATTTTGGCACTTGAGGCGGGGAGCTCAAATGACGCCCCAATTCCCCCTCACTTGGGCCAAAACTTTGAAAGGTCTCGATTCTGCCTTCTTCCTGTTCTCTCATGGTACTGCTCTGCTACCTACCTCAATAAAGGAGAACTAACAACTTAAAATGCCTTGTTCAAAATTTTTAAGTAACACTTAACTTTCAAACGCCTGAACAGCAAATGTAACTTTTCTTGTCTGCATAATAAACACTGGCATTTTTATCTGTTTGAATAATCAAAGTGGTGCCTTCTTGGTTGCAAAGATTTGAACTGCTTCCTGAAGGTCCACAGTCTGGGCCAGCTCATGCTCTATTGAGATGGTTGCAAGGCCGACCAACCTCTCCTGTGTCATCGCAGAGCATAGATGTGTTTTTATTAACTTCAGCTTGGAGAAGCTGCATTCTCCACTGGCAATTGTTACAGGAAGTGTCAGAAGTATGCACAGAGCAACAAAAGCATTTGGAAAGAGAGTGGTCATCTTATTTGTGCATATATATTCCAGAACAGCCTTTGGAGTTGATCCTGCTGAAGTGTATCTTGAAAGGACTTTCAGTTCATCACCTAAATCACTGGCATCGATATTGCGCATGTCATCATGTGTCAACACTGTCTCTAGTGCCCTGCATTGCTGGTGTAGGTCTTCTTCAGGTATAGTTTTGGAATATCATACAACATCCCAAATATACTGCTGTGTTCCTTGAGCTGCATGAAACATTCTTCAACTGACTGTATTGCACAATCTAGCACCTGGTTAAAGAATTAAACTTTGAATTGTTGTTTGGGGTCTCTTATGGGATTATCCCGTGCCTCGTAATCAAAATGTCGTCTTCTTCAGTGACTCTTGTATTCTTGAATGGGTGGGAAAATAGCTTCAGTGTGAAGTTCCTCTACCAACTTCTGTGCACTCTTCAGAATGTTTTGAAATCCCTCATCTGACCAGTAAGACTGTAGGTATGACTTTGCTTTGTCCAGTTGTTCCATTGCTCCAGATATATCAAGGTCAACATCTTGGAGTCTCTTGCTTATAACATTTATTTCAAACAGTAGGTCATGCCAAAACACTAAGCCACACAGCAATTTGAAGTTATATATGTTTCTGGTGATTCCATTTCCCTCTGCCACTGTTCTCCCATGAACAGTTCCTGTCATAGCATTATCCTTCATAATGGCAACTATGACATCATCTATCTTCCCAATTTGGTGTTTGATAGGCTTTATCGCCTCAACTCGACTTTCCCATCGTGTGGCACTCAGTGGTTTCAATGTCAGAGAGGATGTTCCCAGTTGTTGCTTCAAAATTTGCCATCGATGAGTTGATGCAGAGAAAAATACATAGATGCTTTGAATTACATTAAAAAATTCAGCAGCCTCACTAGAAGCTGATGCTGCATCACTGACCACCAAGTTCAATGAATGAGAACTGAATGGGACAAAAAAATCTTGAGGGTTTAACTCTCGGATTTGTGTCTGCACTCCTCTGTTCTTTCCTCTCATGTTGGCACCATTATTGTAGCCCTGACCTCTCATGTCAGCTATCGCAATTCCCGTATCTTCCAGCTTTTTAAGAAGCAAATTTGTCATACCAGCTCCTGGAGTATCATCAATGTCAACAAATTCTAGAAAATGCTCTCTGACAGTCACCATTGCAGGGACATTTTCACTAAGTTCTGTTGTTACAAAACGCACCATTAAAGTCATTTGTTCCGTATGGCTGATGTCAGGTGTGCAGTCCAGAATAATAGAGTAATAGCTTGCTGACTTCAGATCTGCCACAATCTTCTGTTTGACTTTTGTTGCCAGTAACTGTATGATCTCATTTTGAATTGTTTTTCCAAGGTAGTGGTGTGTGTACATTTCTTGAGTGGTGACTCTTCTTAGATGCTCCTAGAGTACAGCATCAAACTCAGCCATCAGCTCCACAATTTAAAGGAAGTTTCCATTGTTTGGCATATACAGCTGATCTGAAGTGCCACGCAGTGCTAGGTTTTGGGTAGCAAGCATTCTCACAATGGCAATGAGCCTTTTCAGAACATTTTGCCAGTAAAGAGACTCTGATGCAATCTTCTCGTGATGCTGATCATCTGTGGTGGCCTTTAACCTTAGTCTCATCTTAAGCTCCTTCCACCTATGGAATGCTCTCTGGTGATCTGCTGCCTTCTCATGGCATGCCAGTTTTCTAGCCAGATTTTTCCAGTCCTTTGTTCCTGTAGAACCCAATGTGGCTGGAACATTAGACTGGAAGAGTTTGCAACAAAAACAGTATTCAGCATTCTGGGTTTTTGAGTACATAAGCCATGGCCTCTCCACTTTGTCACCATTGGGTATTTCACGCCAGTAATGTGTTGGATGGAAACTTCTATTTTCATTGTCTTTGCGGAACATGAAGTTTTTCACTTTCTGTGGCCCATGCAGTACAAGGAAGTCCCTCAGGCTACTGCTCAAGTGTGTCCACAGTCCTGAATCATCTAGACTTAAGGAACCAAACTCAACAGCAGCTGTTTCTTGCGCCTCCACTGCACTCTTCTCTGATCTACACTTTTCTTCAGGAATGTGCATGGTTACATCTATTTGAGATGGAGATATGGATGCTGCAGTAGCTGCCAGGTCACCTGCACTCTGACTAACTGGAAGATCAGGCATCTCCTCACCACTCACAGTCCTCACTGGGGCCGGAAGGCTCACCGTGAACATTTGTGTCTATGTATCTCAGGAGAGCTCCTTCCTGCTTAGAAAAGCTTCCTTTGCTTTCTTTCTTTTTCTGAATGCTGCCCCAGAGGGGCATTTTCTTCTTTCACTCATGACTGCTGTTCTGTGCCAGCTATGGTGGCTCTTAACACTTAATGGAAGGGGACAAATAAGCAGGCTGGTAGCAGGGCCTGAGTGAGGGAAGATATCAGTGTCTTAAGGGCTTAACTGGGTCCTACTTACTTCAGTTGACTGCCTGTTCTCCTCAAGTGGGTTCAGGGAAGCAGCAGGAAACAGGAAGCTCCCCAAGAAGCTGGTGTTAATCAGTCCAGGCTCCTGGGGGTGCTAGAGAGGTACATAAGAGGCTTCTCCTCCTCTCTCTCCTTGCAGCTCCTGCTGCTTTCTGTTATTCCCTCTCTCCTTTTCTCTTGCCTGCCTGTTATGTGTCTTGTGCCCTCCTTCCTCCACCATCTCTGTGCATCTAGAGCAGAGAGACAACATATGCCTCAGCAGCAGACACAATTTTCTACACTCTGGGTCCTAGTGGTGCCCCCCAGAGTCTGGCACCTGAGGCGGCCGCCTTAGTTCGCCTCATGGTAAGGCCAGCCCTGGGAAAGCCACATGTCCCAGCTGAGTAAACATCTGATTGCAGCTGGCCAGAAAACTGATATTGATACAGCAAGGACATGCACAAAAGAAAACAGAAAGTTCTGGATGCAAACAGAACATTCATTTAATCTCAGACCTGTGAATGGGATCTACAGCCAGTGACACACTGTGGAACTCTACAAATGGTGATGGCAATGGCAAATTGCACACATGCAGATAACTAAAATCCAGCTTTGGGCAAAATTGGCTACAAATGGTATTTCATATCTAGCCTTTGCTATCAAGTTTATATCAAGTAGTTTTATATCCGGTATTTTTTCATCCAACTTGAAACCATTACAGTCTAAAAGAGACTGCCGTCCAGATTCCAAATCTCCTTTTCTATCAAGATTTCCAAAACACTGTGGCAAAATGAACACACACAAATCGCCACTCTTTGTGTGTGACTCAACTACCGCTCCATGTGGGCTGATCCTACAGCTGCTAGAGATAATAACAGTCTCGTGGTTAAGGCAATCAGGATACCTGGATTTGATCCCTGTTTCCACCACACTCCCTCTGCAATCTTGGTCAAGTTTCTCAGTGCCTCAATTCCCCAACAGTAAAATGGGATAACATTTGCTTAGGTTGCAAGCTCTTTTGGGGCAGGGCCTCTCTCTTGCTATGTGTGTTTACAGTGTCTAGCACAGTGGATGCCTCAGAGCACCACTGTACTACAAATAATAAGAGCTAGCAAACCTTATTCCAGGCACTGTTCATACTACATCACTGATGCCCGTCCATTAACAAAGAGTGCAAACAACCAGGCTAGCCATTCATTCCGAATATTAACCATAGCACCGAGGAAATGCATTGCTGCTCTGTGGCTCGCAAGAGAAAAGCCTGAGATTACAATGGGACTGAACAAAATGTGAGAGATTTAAGAACTTGGACTAGCCATTCCCTTCACCATGCAGTTAGTTGTGTCCTGCAAACAGTCTCACAGAGCTACAGCTGCATTTGTCCTAGTTAGCTGAGTTGTACTGGGTTAAAACCCGTGGTTCTTTCTTGGGCTTCACTCAGGACACACCCACTTTCATGCCCATACTGAAAAGGTGCATAACTATGCAAGCACAACGATTCTGCACCGAATGACCCCATACCAGCTCCTAACAATATTGCACGTGACACCTATGCCCCAAATTACATAGAATGCCCATTTAGGATACGCCCGTTTAGCCAAAACCCTATGATCCGAATTGCCACATTATGCACATCTCTACCTTGCCCCCCCCCGAGATACATGAGAAACACACCCTCTGCAGTGACCCCTGGCCAGGACTGGGAAGATGAGGTGGGGCACGAGCCCTCTTCCCAGTCAGCAGGGAGGCTACCCTGCTGCTGAATGGTTCCTGACATCTCGGTTATCCGAACTCCAATTAGCCGAATAAAATCCAAGCCCCCCCCCCCCCTCCTCTATTCAGATAATTGGGGATACACAGCATTTCAATAACAGTAGCACCCTCCAAAGCTGGTATCACTGCTCCAAAGATCTTACAACCAAAAGAGACAAAAGAAGGATTATTAGCACCAAGGCTGGCCAGAGAACAAAAAGCCTGTTTCACAAACAGCTTCGCGGCGTTGACATTAGTTTCCATTCCAGGGCAGAATGAAACCAAGACCTTTGGAAAAGTTTTGTCAAAACAATAGAAAGAGGGAGACCGACCATTGACAGGTCCCATCCATGGACTAAAGAAACCCCAACATTTGAGATGTAATCAGTACGCTGTAGCATGAAGAATTTAGCCTTTATGCATGTCCCTACTATGCCTGAATCAGAGCAGGGAATATGAATCTGGGTCTCTCACATCCCAAGGAAGTGCCTTTATCATAGAGCTGTTGGCTATTTACTCTCTCCTTCTGCTCCCAACCATGATTTGGACCAGAAATTCCAGTCTGTTCCTGAGAAAATGTCAGGTAATCTGACATGTTTCTGTGAAAAGTTTCAGTTTCAACAAATTGGCATTTTCTGACGAAACCAGTTCTCTCCTCTCTATATGACAGTTGGGAAACTGAGCCACAGAGCACTTTAAATGTCTTGCCCACAGGCACAGAAGAAAACTGTAGGCAGAGCTGGCTGTTACCCCAGCTCTCCCAAGTCTAGTCTTTAACTGCAGAGTTAGCCTTAGCACCTATGCTAAGCCCCTGTGTTCTACAGATAAAACTACACCTAAAACCTATGTGCCTGAACAGGCCACACTGATTTTATTTATTAATTTCAGTTTTGTTCCTGCACCCCTCAAGCTGGATGCTTGCATATCTTAATATATATATATCCACCTTTGCTCTTATCTACAAATATTCTTATAAAACATTAGTGAACGGGTTTTAAAAAAAAGAAAGACTGGAAAACAAAATTCCTGCCAAGGGGAAAAGAACCAAACCAGCCAGGAGAGCAATGTTATTGCCAAGAGGCTATTACAGCCAGAGAATGGTATTTAAGAAAAGAAAGGTGGATGACACGGATCCCTTTAAATTCTTCCCAAGGAAGCAGCCTTAGCGGCTTTTCCCACCGTTTCGAAAGAGCAGTGCAATAAAAATGTCAGTGGTGAAATAATGCAGCCCATCTTTGGAACCCCTTGCCTGTGTCCAGCCAGACGACTCTATTTTAAAGAGCCAACGAGTAGCACAGTAGTAAATATCAGAACATTTGGAAACCTGTCTTTGAATGAGGCTGTACATGAAACAAACGTGCATGAAGACAAGGCCATGGTTCAGTTTGCGTGACGTGTGAAATCAGGTGGAATTCACCTTGGTGGCGGTTGCATTATGCTCCTGAAATTTGGGCCTGGCCCACCGAAAAGTTCTCAAGACTTTCCATGGAGCTGAACTGCATTGACAAGTGAATCTGTGCTGATTTATCGCTGTGGGTGTGAAACCCAGTTGTTTCCTCTAATTTTAACCTTAAGCTAAGTAAATCTTGGCTGCATTTCACTTTGAATTAGGGGTTTGAAACATAAAGCCAAATTCAAGGTATATGAAACCCACCTAAATTGAACCTAAAAATCTGTTTCTTTGAACTCATATGACCCAAAACCACTGACCTTCCCACAAGTCTATGTCTATACTAGGTTTTGAGCATAAATACAATCAAGTCAGGAACCAAGTTACAGCATTGTTAAAAATGGTAGTATAGATGGGACTTGGCTGTCTCCCATTAACTAACCTATAGCCTGAGCTTTCCAAGGCTTAAATCGGTTATGGGGTTTTGGTTAGGGTCCTGTCTACACTACAAATGTTAACCATGTTGTAATCAGATCGGGGGGAAACTGTGATTGTAACCAAGATTTCCAACTTTTGTAGTGGTGACAGTTATAATTGTAGTGTAGAAGAAGCATAATTCAGTTCAGAAATATCTAAAATTGGGTTATAGCCATGCTCAAGAGCGAGGTGAACTGCAAGGATGAGTTGTAGCATTTGTGCTCCTGCTCTGTCAGGCAGTGCTGCCAGCTTCCACAAGAATTGAAATTCATTCTAAGAAAATGGGGGACGGGGGAAGGGGACACAAGCATTTTTAAAAAACAAACAAACCCTGAACCTGTTTCCAGAGTAAAACCAGACATCAGTGATTATGCTGTGATTATCTGTGAGTAAAGAGCCAGGAACAATGCTAGTATTTGAAGATTTTTTTTCTGTTTTGTCCCAGTGCAACCACTAATGATAACAGCTAATGTAAAAAGAGAAATATCTATAACCGACGAAAAACCATTTTCCTATCACTATGCACCTCATGTGGATTTTAACCCCAAAATGATCTTTCAAATCCTGGAAATATGCCAGAAATACCTCCAATTTTTTTGTAATCCTCCACAATTATGAAATATATTTTCCTCTAATTTGTCATATTCTGTCTCAGTTGTTGGCATATAAGGAGAGAGAGAAAAATACATTGCATTCTCATCTTTTAAATATGCTTTTATAAGAAGAAATGAAGAGCCCTGATCATATTCAAAGTCCTTCTGTTAATATCAAGAAAGCTTTTGGAGTTCAAGGGGCAGCTGCTCCTACCAAGTGTGTATGTCAACTATGGATAATATGGATTCACATAGGCTTTCTCAGTCCTCTCGACTGGGAGGAAAGGACCCTGGTTTCCCCTAGAGAAGTCTCAGTTCCCCCATTTCCTTGTCTGCAATGTGTGAATTTATTTAGCAGCATTCCCCACAGTGACTGTTAAGTTGTTTTGTTGCCTTTAATTTCATGCCTGGTTCCTCCCAAGAACAATGAGATGTAAAAATCAGTTTGGGCATAAAAACAAATGGAGCTGAAGGAGCTCTTGGTTATTAGCAAGAATAAATCCATCCACTCCTTAAGCCAACCAGATCTTGAGTTTTCTGGTCTTATGAAAGAGAGAAGAGGGCAGAATAAACTGCTTGTGCACACTTTGTAATTAGACATCCTTTCTGCAATGAAAGAGGGTTTACATTAGATTTAATAAAACAATAATGCTCTTTACTGAGGGTCAGATTTTCAGAGATTTAGTAGAGCTGGGCCATTTGTTGTTGTTGTTTTGTTTTGGACAAATGGTTTGTTCGCTGAAAAAAAAAAACAGTTTCAGGTCAAATTTATGGAATAGTTTTGGCTCGAAAAAATCACCTATTTGCTCAGCTCGACTTACGAACACAGGTCCCATTGACTCTCGGTGAGACTGCTACTCCTAAATTACTCAGGGGCTTTGGAAAAATCCCACCTTCCGTAAAGAAAAGCAGGTAATTAAAAACCTATTAACTAAACTTTGCACCTCTGTAGGTGTCTCAGAATTGGGGCCTTCAAAGCACATCTGAAAACCTTCACTAGAGGCATTTCCCAGAAGTAGAGGGAGTTAAGGTACTTAGTTCTCTTCACTGCAGGCCATATGATAGCCTTGGCTCCCTTTGAAACTGTCCTCTGTTTCTCTGAAAGAACTGTTGGACTAGAAATCTTTCAGGNTCTGTTGCTTTTTTCAAAAGGTTTGGTCTGTTTAGTTTTTGAAACTAGAGAGGGCATGATAAAGGTATACAACATTATGAATGGGAAAGAGGAAGTAGATCAAAAATTTCTATTTCCCCTTTCTCATGATACCAGAGAAATGCGACTGTCAGTGAAACTGACAGTCAGCAGATTTCACGTGGGTACAGACTGGATGAACTAGTTGCTGGGCTGCTCAAGTATTGCAATGTCTCTTTTCCAACATAGGTGTTCAAAATCAGCCTTATATTAGCAGGATTCTTGTAGCCTTGAGTAGGGAAACTGCCCCCACCCTCACAGCCTTTGCCACACGATCTCATGTTCTTTCTAACCTGCAATATAGACATCCTGTGACTGATTTTATCCTCACTAAGCTCAAGGGCACACAATTTTCATTGACACCAGTGGGAATGGAACTGAGCCCCAACCAATCTTCAACAAAAACGGTTAATAATTTTGTTTTATTATAATCTCTTTTCCTCTATACCCAATGCACAAGTTTTTCCACAGACTTTACTGTCTGGAAAGTATGAAGGGGAAGTCACAGGCCATTTCTGAGTGGAAAGGAGACAAACAAATGTTAGACATAAGTCCAAATTTCAAATCACAATTTTTTTTTAAATTAGCTAACTCAAAATCAATTTGATACATTTCTTCAAGTGTAGTAGAAACACTCTCCTTTGCCTTCACAGTAAATTCTGGCAAATGCCAGGCCAAATCAATTTTCTAAGCTAAAGTTAGGGAGTGCTAAAACAGGGTTTTAAAACCCCAGCTGGGATTGTCTGCCAGGACCGAACCCCAGGATCTAAAAGCACTTGTTGCTACTGTCTGAGTTAGAGAACCCAAACTTTCATCGCTCAAAAGCCATAGCAGACTCATCAACTTCTATACATGGGCTAGCCACTAAGTGGGGACAAAGAGCCATGCAGTATTATCGACGGAAGATGGTTGCAACCTTAGCTCATCCTATCCATAAATAAGCTCAGTTCAGAGATAACATCCCTCTCCCAGACCTGCCCCACCCCCCGCTCCAGTATCTTATCAATCCTGAATTCCCATACAATCCATAGATGCAGAGAGGTCTCAGAAGTTCTGGCCTGCTGCTTCTGGCATCAAGAACTATGCACTGCAGCATGGGGCACCTTTGAACTGAAGAAGGCCTACATGCAAGCTATGAGTCAAGCATCTACCTGCAGGTAGAACTGCTAAGACCTCACCAAATGGGTGTAACATCAGTCTTGTTGGGGAATGGAGCAGGGTTTTGTTAGAGGTTCAAAGAGAACAACTTGGGTACCAGGAGTCTCTGCTTGGGATTAGGCGAAGGAACTAGGGTCAGAAGATAGGGGCTGCTCTACTGCGGTTATTTCAGAGGAGGAGGCGCAGCTGTAACCCTGGGACCTCTGGGTCTAAAAGCATGAGAACCAGGCACTGTAGTGCAAAGACTTTAGCAGACTCATAAATCTCTCTCTGTGATCTAGCCAGCACAGGGAGACAGGGCATAGGGTTCCAGAGAAGACAGGGAGACAAAACCTGACAAGGCTTGTGTATGTCTTTAGTGAAGAGCTGAAGGTTGGAGGCTTATTCAGCCCTCTGCACTTGCCTGTCACTAGCTTCCATCCCCCACCCAGTTTAGTCTGGCTTGAGCCTGCTGCATGTGAAACGACCCAGGGTTGTGGGTGACCTGGTGAGGCGGTGCACTTTCTCACTATTAGCTTCTGTAATCCAGGCTTAAACAGCACAGCTCTCTTTCCCCCTCTAGTGTTTAGAACAGAAGTGTGTGAGGCAGCTGAACAGTTTTTAGTTCAGGCAGTAGAGACTTGTGATTTTTAGAACTGGAAGTCCAAAGTTCAATACCCAGTGCCAGCACCTTCTCGGGGGTGTGGTGTCACCGTTTGGTTCATAAATGAGCATGCTGTGAGATGGCCTTTTTCTTTTAAACATCTTTATTTGGCTGCCACGTCCCCAAGTTTCACCGCAGATGTCTCCTGTCAGCTTCCCGTTCCAACCTGACTCTCTTTAGAAGCAGTAGTTTGTCCTTGGAAAAAGCAGCAAAAACACTGAGCAGCACCTGCAGGAATTTCATGGAGCATCTGTGTGTTCTTATTGCAGTCACTGAAAAGAAGGGGTTAAAGAAGGTACTACAACCCCTTTCAGAGATTCCTGCCACATTCCTATTTGAGTTGGAGAGTGGGTATAGCCACTTTCAGCTGGAAGCAATTATTTCCATTCCAAAATATCCCTCCCTGCACAAGAGGGTTTCAAAATGGAATTGGAAATAGTTGACCCAACTTAGACCATGGTGAAATGACTTGGACCCAGGCTTACTATTGTTTTTGGAAGTGATGGAGAGGCACACTTGGGGACAACATCCCAGACGGCATTTATCAACAGCAAAATCCAGACAAGGCAGCAAAGTAAAGAAGAAAACAAAGAAAGATGAAATAATTTTCTTTTTTTAATGGCTGTGATTGTTCAAAATGATTAGCCAATTTTCCAATCTCATTACCGTATCACAAGCTGCATTTATAGCAATGCCACAAGACACACACTAATTGATACATAATATGCATGCTTCTATATATGCAATATATACTGTCGGGCTGTTTGATTTCCCACCTAGAATGATTTCTGGGTGGCGCAGAAGATACGTGTTTGTTATGAGTATTCAGCCATTATTGTAGGACTCCATGGAACATATGCCTTTGCAAAAGAGGTATTTTTCTACTTATGAGAAAATAGTAAAATATGAGTTAAGGCAAAAATCTCTATATACAGTTATATAGAAATATACTGTAATATAGCTATACAATAAACACCACGCTCCCAATTAGCTGAATAACATGGGGGACACAGATTTTATTCGGGTAATTGGGAGCTCGGATAATCCAGAGGGCAGCAGCCATTCAGCAGGGAGGTGGCCTTCTCCGTGGCCAAGAGCTCCTCCTCCTCCTCACAGTCCTTGCCAGGGGGTTCTGTTCTATTATCCAAACCCATTCCTTGTCCCCCAGCATGTATCTCATGCAGGGGGGAAAGGAAGGGATTTGGATAATCCAGAGGTTTGGATAATAGGGTTTGGAGTAAATGGGAGCATAGTGTATACATATTATTACTCAGATTTCATAATGGAAAATTATTGTTCCTTTGGTTGGAAAAAAAAAAGTCAGCAGGTAGATCTAACACCTGACGCCACAGGCTGAGAATATCATTGACCCCTGGATGTCACTTTTTCAATTCATGAGTCAATAATTTCCTCTAAAAACTCCAGGCCATACGTATGCTTAACACTGCACTTTTAATCAAGGTTTGGCACTCTTGGTAGCAAACCTCCACGGGAAAACACTTTGGCACCTATCCTGCAAACACGGTTGTGCTTAACATTCTGAACATGAGCAGTCCCATTGACTTCAGCTCTTATCTGGCGGTCTCTCCACGAGGAAAGATGAGAAAGATTGGCATTTTCAGAGAGGCAAGAGTCTCTGACTTCCAATGGGAATTGGGCGCCTTCAGCTACGCAAGCCAGAAATGCCTCCTGCACATTTTAGTTTTGATCCTGCAAACACCTGGTTAACTTTAAACATGTTTGGTTTCAATGGAACTACTCATGCATCAAATTAAGCATAGACCCAAGTGTTTGCGGTATCAGGGCCTTCAAGTTCAGACTTTCTTTAGAGAGAGAAATATAGGTAAGATCTGATCACATCTCACCCATAATCCAGGTTGTCCTTTTTAGCAGTCAGAACTGGTAGGTCAAGTTACCAAGGAGAGACTTTTGTAAGCAATGTGAGGCCAATGTGTCTTGCACACACTGAACATCTTATTGGTCCTTACACCTAAATATTGTATGGGAGGAGGACACTGCTTGATGTTTTGTTTTTATGGATAGAAGTAATGTTTCAGAGGAGAGAGTAGATGTGAGGGTTTGTGTGGTTAAAATTGTATAAGCTAGTAGTGCACCCTTATTGGGTTGCTCACAAACATGTTGTGTGTGACTGTTTTAGCTGAGTACACACTGGTCAATGGCTCAACTACTGACCTGTTAGAAAGGAAATCATGAGATACAATAACATGGTGCTGTATGACTTAGAAGGGCAATATGTCTTAGCACTAATTATGCTATCAAAGGCACACTGGGCTCAGATTTAATCACACTCTACAACACGTAAGTTCAATTGCTGTATCTGATTAAACATCCAGCCATCATCAACCATCTTAGCTATCCGATCATTTCAGTTGTGGGCCAAATTCAACCCTAACTCAGCTCTACTAAGTTATATCACAGTTGAATTTAAGGCTGTTTTTGGTTTTTGTTCTTTCTATATCATAATGATGTTCCATCTCAGACCCTTCTTCCAACATCTCCTTCTGAGACTTTAAAAACGTGGCCCCAAAGGGATTTAAGTGCCTAAAAGTGCAAATAGGCTTCTACATAAGAACATAAGAACGGCCATACTGGGTCAGACCAAGGTCCATCTAGCCCAGTATCCTGTCTTCCGACAGTGGCCAATGCCAAGTGCCCCAGAGGGAATGAACAGAACAGGTAATCATCAAGTGATCCATCCCCAGTCACCCATTCCCAGCATTCTATTGGGATCTCCCAATCTGCTGCGGAGGCTTCCAAGGAATGGAGCCTAAAGAACCTAAAGAATCTACAATACAGGTTGTCACTGTTCTAACTTTCCAAAAGCATGTTTCTGTCTATCCATCCGCTTTCCCTCATTTCCTCCCCCCCATCTATGTTTTTTTAAACACTCATCGCTCTGGTGTCTGAGAACCTACTCATCACTAAAATCACCCAAAATTCACCAAAATCTAATCAACAGAAATTTGTTTTTCCTTTTCATCTCACATACTCAGATATTTATTTGCAAAGAAACAGCGAGCGTAGGCAATGCAGGAAGCCATCTTTATATATGTACTATCTACTGCCACCTTAGGCCAGTCTGCATGGCTGCTAATCTGAAATCAAATATCTGATCTAATGAATCTACAATACAGGTTGTCACTGCTCTAACTTTGCAAAAGCATGTTTCTGTCTATCCATCCGCTTTCCCGCATTTCCTCCCCCCCCATCTATGTTTTTTTAAACACTCATCGCTCTGGTGTCTGAGAACCTACTCATCACTAAAACCACCCAAAATTCACCAAAATCTAATCAACAGAAATTTGTTTTTCCTTTTCATCTCACATACTCAGATATTTATTTGCAAAGAAACAGCGAGCGTAGGCAATGCAGGAAGCCATCTTTATATATGTACTATCTACTGCCACCTTAGGCCAGTCTGCATGGCTGCTAATCTGAAATTAAATATCTGATCTAATGAATCTACAATACAGGTTGTCACTGCTCTAACTTTGCAAAAGCATGTTTCTGTCTATCCATCCGCTTTCCCGCATTTCCTCCCTCCCTATCTATGTTTTTTTAAACACTCATCGCTCTGGTGTCTGAGAACCTACTCATCACTAAAACCACCCAAAATTCACCAAAATCTAATCAACAGAAATCTCTGTCCATTGTTCCCCTTTCTTATAATCTACCTCCTCCCCGGAATGAACCGTTAATGCGGAGCAGTAAGAATATCCAGCATTGCTTACCAAATTTGAACACAAACATTCATAGGATGAAATTCAAAAGGACAAATACAAAGTACTCCACTTAGGAAGGAACAATCAGTGGCACACATACAAAATTGGGAAATGACTGCTTAGGAAGCAGTACTGCGAAAAGGGATCTGATGGGCAAAGTTAAGGCTGCGAGTCTTTCACAGAGGTCACGGAAAGTCACGTGAATCCTGCAGCTGCGGCGGCCCTGGGGCCACCTGCACTGGCCGCTGCTCTGGTGGCCCCAGGTAACTGGTCCCTGGAGCGGCCCCGGAGCAGCAGTCCAGGAGCAGCAGCAGCAGCAGCACCCCAGGCCTTTCCCGCCCGGAGGAGTAGCAGTGGCCACAGGACCCCCTGCTCGGAGCAGCAGCAGCGGAGCTACTGGTCACCGTCCCACCCTAGGAACATCAGCATCCGCCAGAGCACACACACCCCCAGCAACAGTGTCTGCTGGAGCACCCCCCCTCGCCTCACCCCCAGCACCTAAGATTTAGTCACTGGCATTTTTAGTAAAAGTCACAGGCAGGTCACTGTCCGTGACTTTTTTATTGCCCGTGACTTGTCCGTGACTTTTACTAAAAATACCAGTGACTAAATCATAGCCTTAGCGTGGATCACACGCTAAATATGAGTCAACAGTGTAACACTGTTGCAAAAAAAGAAAACAATATTCTGGGATGTATTAGCAGGAGTGTTGTAAGAGAAGTAATTCTTCTGCTCTACTCTATGCTGATAAGGCCTCACCTGTATCCAGTTCTGGGCACCACATTTCAGGAAAGATGTGAACAAATTGGAAAAAGTCCAGAGAAGAGCAACAAAAATGATTAAAGGTGTAGAAAATATGACCTGTGAGGGAAGATTGAAAAAATTGGGTTTGGAGAAGAGAAGACTGAGAGGGGAGATGATAATAATTTTCAAGTACATAAAAGGTGGTTACGAGGAGGAGGGAGAAAAATTGTTGTTCTTAACTGCTGAGGATAGGACAAGAAGCAATGGGTTTAAATTGCAGCAAGGGCAGTTTAGGTTGGACATTAGGAAAAACTTCCTGTCAGGGTGGTTAAGCACTGGAATAAATTGTCTAGGGAGGTGGTGGAATCTCCGTCATTGGAGATTTATAAGAGCAGGTTGGACAAACACCTGTCAGGATGGTCTAGATCAGTGGTTCTCAACCAGGTATCTGGGGCCCCCTCGGGGGCCGCCAAGCAGGGCTGGCATTAGATTTGCTGGGGCCCAGGGCAGAAAGCTGAAGCCCCACTGCATTGGGCTCAAGCCTAGGCTGAAGCTAAAGCCTGAGTAACTTAGCTTTGCAGGTCCCCATGTTGTGTGGGACCCCGGGTAATTTGCCCTGCTTGCTACCCCCTAATGCTGGCCCTGGCTTTTATATGCAGAAAAGCAGTTGGTGTGGCAGAGGTGGTCCGTGGAGTTTTTATAGCATGTTGGGGGGGCCTCAGAGAGAAAAAGTTTGAGAACCCCTGGTCTAGATAACACTTAGGCCTGCCATGAGTGCGGGGGACTGGACTAGATGACCTCTCGAGGTCCCTTCCAGTCCTACGATTCTAGATCCTGGCTGATGAGAAGTGGCAGTGAGTAGTTGTTGAGCAACTGATTTGCATCAATTACTGGACTAGCTATGGAGAAGTAACATTATTTAAATTAGCACTGAGACCTATGCCTCTCTCTGCCTCTCTCTGTCTTTCACGCTTCTCTGTCAAGTCTCCTCAGCCCCTTTACACTGGGTAAAAGGGCTGGATCAGAGTAAAAGCATTGTAACCACCCAGGGGCGGCTTTCTCTGGCACAGGCACTGCAGAAGACGGCCTCAAGGCTGCATTTCAAGGACCCCTCAAAACTCCTGGTGTAGTGGGTGTGCAGAGGGAGGTGTTGCGAAGGATGGCGTGTGCACCAATTTCCAGGCAATTCACTGTATAATGCTGGAGCCTGCAAGACTGCTGTAATTTAGTCTCCTGGGACTGACTACATTACACCAGGCCTCCCGCAGCCCCTGCAACAGCCCAGGATTAGGAGGGCACAAAAGCGACCATAGCTTCCCCTCCCTTTGGACTGCAAGTTTGGTGCTGTGCCCTCACAGGTGCAGCCCAGCATCTCACCCAAAGCATATACATAAATATAGTATATAGAAATCAACAGCTAAATACATGAGTAAAAGGGAGGAGGAACTTCTCTCCAGCTGTGGGACCGCCTCATTGCAAACCTTGACACTCTGCTGCTGGGAGCACCGCAGAGCACATACTGCAGGGCTCAATGGGACAGGGCCCACCTATCTGTTTTTAAAGCGTCCCTATGCAGAGCATAGGAGAGGAAAGCACTCTAGGTGGTCTCCTTGGGACAGGGAGTCTCTTGTTCTGATTGTATTGGGCCTAGTACAGTGGGGCCCCAGTCTGTGATTGGCGCCTGCTAGTCATTACTGCCACATAAACAATAATAAATGGAGACACTAGAAACAAAGGGCGCCTTGGCAGAGCTGCCCAGCATTCTTCTGTTGGGTGCAGTGTTACTAAGTCTTTATTCAAGATAAAACCAAGCAGCTCAGTCATCCAGACACCCCAAGAAATTGTCCTGTCCACAGCAGAAGTAGGAAACACCTGATGATTGGGGAACATTTTATCTGACAATGATGCCAACACAGGATGGGCAGGGAAGGGTGGTAGTAATGTCTATATGCGTGTGCCATGCTTTGCAAACTGCCGATGCCTCCCCATTAATAACTGCCTACATGGTTGTTGGAACACTGATAACATTTTAGCGGGGGCAGCGTGTTTCTAAGCAATGAAAGCAGACTAGTATTTGGTTTGGTGGAGTTTCCTGCATAGTGTAACCCCACAGCAATTTACAAGCATGGAGTTAATTATCGGTAGTGTAAGGACACTACAGATACATTTACCAAGTTATTCGCCGAATAGCAGCTCCCATTTGTCCTCGGATATTTCAACCAGCATTACCGCGCATGGGGCTGTTCAGCAGAACATTGTCTTTTTGAGACGTGCCGTGGGAGTTTTTCGGTGGCCCATGGACATTAGAAATGTTAGCTTATTAGAAGGCTGAGCGGCACCACATTCATGAAGGAGTGGAATAGAGCATCTGAGCAGAATCTCAGACTGACACCTTCACAGCTCATAGCCAAGCGTCCTGCCTGCTAAGCTACACTGCCATGGTGAGTGCAGACCAGGCTACTATGTGCTTTCTCCACAGCCCCATTAAGAAACCACATGCTTTTCTTCTTTCTTATGGGTTTTCCCCTTCATGCCATGGCAGTGATTGCTATAGTTGGTCCACTCCCAGGCACTCATGTAATTGGAGACCTATTTGTGTGGTAGCCCACCTTGACCTATATATATTTTGGTAGCAGGTAGGTTAGGACACCATATCACACCTGAGAGTGTTTTGAGGACACCTGCAGTTGCTCAGACCAGTTGGCTATTTCCTAGCCTTTTAGTAGTCCCAGCTCGGAATTTCTAAACAACAAAAGCCAAGTGATGTGGCTTGGGACTCTGCTGCTACTTTGCAGCAGCTAGGCACGCACAAGCAATTTCATATTCTCCAGGGAACACACGGCACCAGACAAGAAACCCAATGCATTGCCCCAGAATGAGACGTACAGCAGGTGAAAACACATCCACTTGCCATATGCACAGTAGCAATTGTCAGCTCCTCAAGGGAGTAAGGTCAAAGTAAGGACAGCTGAAGCATGAGAAACTAATGGAACTGAACTGTTGTACATGCCCATTATTGATAAGGTCAGGCATTTTATAGGCAGATAAAAGCCCACCAATTGAGTAGGTACAACTTCAACATACAATAGTGTAGCTAAAACCCAAGACAAGTTACAAGTAGCAGCAACAGAGGTAGTGTTATAACAAATAACCTTATGCAAATAACCATAGGATATATTTCAAAACAGCACTGGGGGAGGAGGGGCAATTGGCACCTGTTTTCATCAGCTCACTCATTTCTTACAGCAAACTGTCCCCAAAGCAGCTGATTGCATTCTAGCTCTGTTTGTGAAGTAAAAATTGTTTGATAGGGTCTGGGACTGGAAGAGTATGTATCAGATGCAGATGGTATTTGCCAAGTATCCTCCGCAGGGCCACACGGCACAAAGACAATAAGCTCCTGGGGCAGCCTGCAATCAAAATAACAAAGGGGAAGAGAGAAAGGAATAAAAGAGCAGATGTAAATTGCACTGGGACAGATCTCCCTCTGGTGTAAATTGCCATAGCGCTAACAACTTCAATGGAGCTATGCTGATTTACACCCCTGGGGATTGGCTCCCTCCCCATGCCCTTGTCCTATACCAGAATAGAAATTCACAGTTGATTCTTGCAAGGATCAGACAATGCACTCTGTAAAAGCTCAGTACCCAGGGCAGGCAGGAGTGTGTCTGACACTAAGGCCTCTGGATCAGACCCTCAGCAGCAATAAAGCGGCACGACTCCAGTGAAGTCAGGGGAGCTACGCCAATTTACACCTGGTTCTCTGTTTACTAGGGGAAATCTCCAGCTCCCCTGAATGCTCAAAGTTACACACATTTTCTTTTTGAATTAAGCATCCCCCGGCACATAAAAACAATTAACACTGGGTACAGCTGGGACCTCTTCTCACGACCTTTCCGCAATGATGCCCTGCAAACCTACTCCCCTTCCCTGGCCCCTCTATTTCACATGAGATGTGCAGGAGTTGGATGGACATCACACCAGGCAGGGAGCTGTTATTCTAATCTCTCCCATGTGGGCGGCTCAGCTTCAAGTGTGGTTTATGGGGAGGAATGTACAGACCTGAAAAGCTTTCTCAGAGCCTGAATCCAGGATCCTCACAAGCACCTGGGGTCTTTCCAATGCTAAAAAGCCAAACTCCAACAAGGTGCAGCCTGGGGGGTTCCTCTCATTTCTTCCTTAACTCTTTAGTTCCTACTTTTCAAGAGGACCCTGTCTTCAGCATTTCCCCCATGGCCACACGTTTGCTCCTCCCATCCCTGCTCCCGCTTCTTGCCACCACTGTTCCTCTGCTGCTTTGCTTCCCAGCCAGCATGCTGCAGCTAGTGACACTAGGCCAGCTGGCCATATATTCAGGGCCAGATAGGTACTATAGGTTCAGGCCTAGGACTCCGGCACCAGGACTTGGAAAATGGGATCAGAATCTCAGCTTTGACGTTTTCAAAGTTAAGTTCTAGCCCTGTTGGACTCAATCAAGCTGGAAACATCACTTGAGTGTAACTGAGGCCTGCCTGAATTAGCAGACAACCTGAAACAAGAGCCCCAAGAGGTACAGACTGCCCTGTTGATCTTACCTCTGAAACTTGCTGCCAGCCCAAGGAGGGCTGGCGCCATGCTCCAGTGGCAGAGCCATAACATAGGGGTGGGGTAAGGAGTGTGGAGTGTGTCTAGGGCTCTGAACTGCCTCAGTCAGCCCTAGCTACAAACACCACAGCCAAAGGGAAACCGTTTGCTGTGCTTCTCTCTTGGCAGCACTAGCAAGTCAATGCTGAGGACTCGCCAGCCACTTACTCCTGGCTTCTTTGAACACCTGCATGGCTTCTGGGTTGACTTTGACTCTTCCAGTCGATTCGGCACCCAGGGCCTCTGCCTTCACCAGGTTCAAGTTGGCTCCAAAGTCAATCAAGAGGTTGACGAAGGCTGGCTCGCAGCCGTGTCTCAAGACAGCATCCATCACGCAGACCGGGGAGCCCCTGGAGAAGCCCTGGATGTTGACGGGGCCGCAGCAGTTAAAATCGGGGTTGGCTCCAGCCTGGAGCAGCAGCTTGAAGCACTGGAGGTTGTGATAGGCAGCGCTGATGTACAGAGGGCAGACCACCAAGGAAGTGAGCGGGCGAGAGGCGGGGCTGGGGACCCGTGAGGGCAAGTGGTGGTTAACGTCCACATCAGCGCCATACCTGAGCGTGAAAAAACAAAAGCTATCTTGGTACAGAGGCAGGTGGGTGCAAGCGCACGGGGCCTCCAGAGGGAAATGCTTGAAAGCAATAATACGACTGCAGCTCAGGTGCGTGGAGAAGCTGGAAATCACTGAGAAGGCAGGAGAGCCCCACCGCCACTAGTCATCCAGGGCATACATCTAGGATACTTTGCTGGCTGCCAGCCTCATAGTATCTGTGCACTTAGCCTAACACTCCGTATGGGGCGGGGGGAAGGGACAGTGTGATTATCCCAACTGTACAAGTGGGAACTGAGAGACTCCTTGCGAGAGTGGCTGGACTAGAAATGGCTCTGACAGCTTTACCCCCTTCCCACGCACAAGGGTTTTCTTGACACCCAAGCAGCACAAAGCAGCAGCAGTAGAGGCCAGAATATGGCCCACTACCTAAACAGCCCTGTGAAGGATTCATGAATTGCAGGGACAAACCAGATGGTGTTAAACATTGACTTAAATTACAGGCTCACATTCCACAGGGGTAAATTTAGGCTCCTGAAAGTTGGAGCATTCTGGATCGCCTGCCAAGACACCCTACTGCTGCCCCTTCTCTCCCCGACATAGAGTGGCAGACTGCATTGGGGAGGTGAGCACAGTGTATGCTGCGCTGTCCAGTCCACAACTAGCCCAGTGGTGGCTATGGCCACTCCGGTGGTTGTTGGTCCCCAGGAAAGCAGAGATGTGACTTAGAGGCACTTTCCTCTCCCCATCATAACAGCTGTGCTGAGCATTGTCTTTGTGCAGCTAAATACTCTGCCCTGAGTGACCAGTGTATAAAATCCACCGTTAATGGTTTGGCTAGGGGATGTGTAAATAACTCAGCTCCTCAATGAAGGGGTGCCGGATAGGCACTAAAACAATTTCCCCACCCAGGAGGAGATGAGTAGTTAATGTGTTAGTGCAATCGCTCCAACTGTTGCAAACAATGAAGGAAACTGAAACACAAATCTGTGCTAAATAGAGGAGTGTAACAAATTTCAAGATTCTCACTTCAATGGGAACTCAAATAGTGGAAATCCAATGATAATGTCAAATGCAGGAGTTTTCCCCTGTCCTCAGCAGTTTATGCTAAATAGATGTACCAAATTCCAAGCTTGTAGCAAATTGGGAACATATAAAATAATGTCAGTCAGCCAGCCATCCCCTGACAATTGTATTACCCTAGAATTAAATATTATGAGATATGGCATTATAGATCACTTTTAACATATATTCAGGTAGTTGGGTTTTTTTATTATGGTTTGATAGCTGCCATCTTGGCCAATGCACCAGAGATGAACCATGGATCTTCAGAGCTAAAGGCACAAGCTGCTATTGCATGAGCTAAACTACCAACACTTTCTCAGGAGGGCTGTAACAGATGCATATACTGTGGACCAGGAACAGAGTGGGAACTGTAGAATCCATTCACCGAGGGGTTACAGTTAGAGCTATACAAATAACTGATTTTTCAGTTCACTAGCTACACATGCAAAAAAATGTTAAAAGATCATTTTGCTGAAATGTTTTCAATTTTTCAGCAAACCAAATAATAATAATTAAAAAATCTTTTGTGTAGTTTGTTTTTTAACCCTTTTTAAAATAAAATAGATGTACAATTCAAAATAAGAAGTCGTTTTGAATCAAAATGATTTGTTTAGAAATGTCAGAACATTTCAATTGTTTCTGACTTTTTTTCCTGTTTGTTTTTGACTGAAAAATATGGTGAATTTGACACAAATTCGCAAAATGTCTCAAATCTGCATTTTTCAGCAAAAGAAGGTTTTGTCCAAAAATTTTCACCCACCTCTAGGTACAATGGAACAACACAATACAATTTAAGGGGCAGATTCTCAAAAGCGTTCTGCTTTGGTCTAGCTCTGCACTCATTGAATTCAATGGACTTCAAAGAGAACAGATAATCCGATATAGAGTGCTTTTGAAAATCTCACCGTAAATGTTTAGAATCTATGTTGTTATGCTATAGATGCTACTTTGATTGTACAAGGCATGGAACTATACATTTTACATGTGTAGCATGTGCAACTGAGAGGATCAAACACTGAATGAACAGAAAATATGAGGGTTTTTTTCCCTTTTTGGAAAAGACTGCTGGAGAATAAGAATAGCACAAAGAATATTTGCTCCCTTTAAAAATATTTAATTTGAAACACTGTAATACCGCATTTGACTGAAAAATAATAATAGCCATGTTTGATATATACAGTATTGTACCCATCCAGTACAGAGCACATGCTTCCGAAATGCTGCGATTGCACCTATTTTACATACCGTAAATGTTAATAAATCAGGATGGGGGAAGAACGATCCAGCCTCTTTTAGCCATTTTTAATTGCTCCTTTGCAACAGCCAAGGATGGATTCTGGATAGAGTAGAAGTGTCGTGCTTTCCCTTCAGAGTAATATAATGCTCTTCCAATCAGGAATAACTCGCTTGGGTTTGTAATCCAAGCATTCAGAGAATGAGGCTTTTCTGCTTTCCTGGATATTGTAGGATTCCTCTTTCCGGTTATTAAAACATTCTGGGCCAAATTCCGTCTAGATCTTTATGAAGCTCTCACTGAAATCAGTGGGTTTCTGGCCATGTTACTGCAAATGCTTATTCATGTGCTTTAACTCTGAAGATATGAATAGTCCCACTAAAGTCAAGCATGTGCACAACTAGTTGCAAGATCAGGGGCCATTCAAGCACATCCAAGTGCTGAATTTGGCACTTTGTGCATATTTATCTGCGCTCCTCTTCACGGCACGGCACAGAGACTGAGCCCTCAGAGGATGAATGAGAGGTGGCTGTGGGCATGAGCGGAGAAGACAGGACGTTACATGGTAACTTCCCCCAAACACACATGGCAAAGTGGTCTCCGTCTCCTCCATAGTCACAACCCAACAGCTCAGCTTTACTTAGCCAAGGCTTAAGCTAAGAGAAAGGAGAAAGTAGCCAGGGAACAGCAGCTCTCTGAAGAACTGTTCCCCTCTCAAAGAGGTTTTCAATGTTCTGTGCTGAATTGAGGCCATACTGCATATAATGGTTTTGTCCTAGAAAGTTTTCATTTAAATCGGGTTTCTAGGAAAATGGCAAAGGCTTGGAGCCAAGCAATGGGACTCCTCCCATGAGTAAGGCCTGGTTTCCTTTGCAACTAGCTGGTCAAAAATTCTCTCTTGAAACTGCTTCTCAGCAGAAAATTGGGTTTTCAATTAAATGAAATTTTTTTGCAAAAAATCTCTGCGTTCCACAGAATTGTTTGATTTTTTCATCAAAACCCAAATGGCTGAAAAATCAAACTTGGAAATATTTCTATTTGGATTTGCTGCCACAGTGCCTCATTGCAGCTGAAGTTTGGTTTTCTCATGCCCCATTTTCTTCTATGGGCCGGATTCCCTGCCAGACTACATCTCCACAATGCACCATGGCCAGTGACTCCCATAATGCACCTCGGGTGACCAGACAGCAAGTGTGAAAAATCGGGACGGGGGTGGAGGGATAATAGGAGCCTATAAAAGAAAAAGCCCCAAATATCAGGACTGTCCCTATAAAATCGGGACATCTGGTCACCCTTTGGGGAGGGCAGTTTTTTTCATGAAAAAAGCCATTTCCTGACCAGCTCTGCTAAGTTATGCTTTTTAAAACAAAATCAGTCAAACTTTTTAAAAGTTTGTAAGTATTGCTACAATTCCCCATGACTTTGTCAGTTTTACACTGCCCTTAATGGAATAAGCAGAATATATATCTCTTCATATCCTGGCTCTGCCCTCAATTAGACTAAAAGTATGATGCAATATCCCATCACAAGATGATTATGTAACAGGCTGTTAGGAAAGTAATCTAGATTACAGTCATATAATTGTAAATATTTCCACAGTCTTACTATAAAATGGATTACCATTCCATAGCTACATTGATAGTTGATAAAATTTACATATAATGTCCTATCAGTTCCTGCTTTTTGCCTGGTATTCTGGTCCAGCAATTGTAGCAGATCACAGGATTTCAGAAATGGTAATTGTGCTACCATATGATTTAATAAACCAAATCCAACAGAATCAATAGCAACTGTGGAGTTTGTATGTTAACAGGAAGACACTCATTTACTGATAATTAACTGGGAATAGGGTTTTTTGAAGAATATGGAAATGTATAATTACATCTGGGTAAAAAAATGTCATTTTATTACATTTACTCTGTCAAGGAAAGAGTAACTTAGATCAATATTTTTAACCTTCTACAGAGCTCCATAAGTCAGGATTGTATTTTAAAGTAAGCAATTCTGAATAGATCTATTAAATCCCTATTCCAAGATACTTGAAAATTTTGGGCAATATGACAATTTGGTATTAACTTAGCAGCCTTGGGAGAAACATTGCCTAATAAAAAGATATTGGACAAACTCCAGTTAATTTTTAATCCTGAAAGTTTTCCAGAATCATGCTTTTAATATTGCTGGCAAGGCATCTTTGGAGGCAGACATATAAATCAATACATCAACTCCACGTGCTGAAATACCATTTGCTATGTTTTGTACTGTGCTAGCAAATATACTGGGGGAGATTCTTAGGAATGTAGCTAGTGGGTTCATACTGACGTGTATACATGCAACAGAGGAGAACATTCAAGTTTACAGGGCCCAGTACAAAGCGCATTCAGAGGCTATCAACCCTGCTTGAGGGTTTAAGCCAACCTCTAAGTGCTGGGGGTAGGAAGAAACTTCACAGGGGTGTTCTCCCAAAGCAGCCTACTCTAGGGTTTCTTGCACCTTGCTTGGAAGCAGCTGTGACTAGCCACTCCTGAGCCAGGATACTGGACAAGATGATCCATAGGTCTAATCCTATGCCCCTGTGACTTGGTGGGCCCATAACGAGCTAGGACTATGATTTTCAAAAAGCTGGGCTCCCAAATCCACCTTTGCTGCAGAGTTAACTCAGGCTTTTACTTTGGGATTGCCCCAATCCCTCTTTCCTGACACATACAGACCCCTCCCAGCTAACTGGTGGTGCTTTAAGCAAAGACTAGCTGTCTTGTTCTGAGACTATAGGCTAAAGCCAAATTAAGTGAGGCTTTCCCTTGGGTTTGTATCCCACCCACTTTGCAGTGAGGACGCAGGCTAAGTCACGGGAGTGCTGACAGTCCTCCAATGCCTTCCCACAATTCCTTTTGTATACCCAGAAGAATAGAAAAAAGTTCTCTCACAATTCACTGGGAAAGAATCAAAGCAGCTCAGGTGACAACAGCACAAAGAACCAGGGGCCACGTCCCAGAAATCCTAGTTACGCTCACGAGGAGAGCAGCACCAGTGAAGACCCAGCAAGTCGGGTGTGGCTGCTCACATCCAGGCGAGGCCAACCCTGGTGCTGCTCACCCCACTTAACTCTGTGGTGATGACAGATCCCAAGTCATTTCAATAAGCAGCCTGATTTTCATAAATGATGAGCACCTACAATCCCATTAAAGTTTGTGGGAGCTCCAGGGGGCTCCTTTGAGAATCAGGCCACTTATCCAGGTATCTAAATACAGGTTTAGGAGCCTAAATGTGGGCACCTGGTTGTGGCCAGTTTGGTCCTCAGGCATTGCGAACAATTTCTAGGAACATAAAACAAGGATTGTATAGAGAAATCAAAGATCATCATCCATCATTCTTATCCTTTAATGTCGTATCTTATTGAAGTGCTTTGCACATTGACCAGAAGTCTTTGCCCGGGATTTATTTTGGTTTTATTGACCTTACAAAAGAAACTTCAAGCTCTCCACCAAAATAGTTGTAGGCACCTAATTTCTCAGCTGATCTGCTGCTTTGTAACTTTCTGTACCAACACTTTGCATTAGAGCTGGTCACAAATTAGAAGTCAAAACAGAATTCTGTTGGAAACTGCTTGGGGTTCTCAGCTGCACATCTGCTCTGAGCATTCAGTTCAAATCTCCTGTTGAAATCCCTTCTCAGACACAGGCGGGACTTGAACTAAGGGTCTCCTGGGTCCCAGGTGTGTGACCGAACCACTGGTGGAGCTGGAGGCCTGTGGCAAGCCTAAGAAGGGAGGGGCAGCACTTTGAAGGGGGGGAGATCGGGTTTCAATGTAATGTGATGACAGATGGGGAGGTGGCGGAGGGATCCGAAGAGGGGAACAACCAAGTGAGAGCAGTTGCACCGGAGGGGAGATGTTGGAAGCTGGACTGGAAGGACCTGCCATGGAGCAGATGAGGGGAGTGCGCCATCTGTGCACTCCATGAGTTTGAAGAGAAATGGGGGGAGGGAGATAGAAGGCAGGACTAAAGGAGAGTTTGTGAGGGTAGAGGAGAGAATCATAGATCATAGAATATCAGGGTTGGAAGGAACCTCAGGAGGTCATCTAGTCCAACCCCCTGCTTAAAGCAGGACCAATCCCCAACTAAATCATCCCAGCCAGGGATTTGTCAAGCCTGACCTTACAAACCTCTAAGGAAGGAGATTCCATCACCTCCCTAGGTAACCCATTCCAGAGAGGGTTTATTGTGAGGGGAAGGAGCCAGGGGAAAAGGAAGGGCCAAGGGAGGTTAGGAGACATACAGGACACTCTCTTTCCTCCCTGGCTCTGGATGCTGTATCAAATCTATGGCACTCCACAGACTGACCCTGAGCTGGGAAGATAAGGGGACCGACTATACTTGCCTTATTAGCTCTCTAAGGATGTCAGCCCTGCCCACGCGGGAGGTGTGGTACACAGGGGTGCTGCGATGGTGACGGCTCCCGTTGGGGTCTGCGCCAGCTTCCAGCAAGATTTGGGCGCACTCCAGGTGCCCGTTCACCACGGCCACGTAGAGGGCTGTCTGCCCCTTCACATCCACCAGATCAATCTCCGCCCCTTTCTGGAGGAGGAAATCCACGCAGTTGCCATGGCCGGCGGTGGCAGCGATGCGCAGTGGGGTGCAGGGCAGCCAGCCGCAGCACCACACGGACTTCTCGTTGATTCGGCTGAGTGAGGGGACAACAGAGCAGAGTTATCTGTCAATGCGCATGGCTTCTGCCGGGATACAGCCCTGCCTCCCCCCAGACCCCAAAGGAACATAGCGGGTAAGCCAGAGGTATGGCGTATGCCCTTGCCTCTTGAAGCCTCATCTAGTACCTTTATTATGTTAGCACAGAGAAGTGCCCACCAATATCAGGGCCCTATGGCACTGCGTGCTGTAGGTACACATAACAAGGGACTGCCATTGGCCCAGGGAACTTACAACCTAAAGTAGACGAAGGATTATTAACCTTGTTATACTGATGGGGAGGTGAGGCACAGAATGGCGAAATGGGCAGACAGTGCAGAGCTGGGAGCTGAAGATAGATCACCGGGGTCCCGATTTAGCATTTTAACCACAAGAGCACCCTCCGGCCCGAAGAAAGAGCAAAGATCTGTTTTGACAAAGAGGATGTTGCATGTCTGCTTGCAGTGCGATATTCTATGTTCAAGGGTGAAACCGAAATGCGATTCCACTAGCAAAGCTGTCATTTACAAACCAGCTTTGCTAGCACCATCACAGCCTAAGTAGGTTTTTTCACAGACAAGAAGTGAGAGTGTGCCGAGCACACACCGGGCTGTGAGCTGCAACAAGGACCCTGTGACTGTGCCAGAAGAGCAAGGGAGAGAGAAGGGGTGAGGAGGAAGGCCGGGAAGAGTTAGTGACTGATGCCAGGTCTCCCCGAGAAATGTTTGCTTGTACAGCCGTGTCATGGATGCAAAGATTCCAAGGCCAGAAGGGACAACTGTGATCATCTCGTCTGATCTCCTGCATAACACAGACACAGAACTTGCCTGGATGAACTAGGGCAGAGCTTTTAGAACAACATCCAATCTTGATTTAAAAATCACCAGTGATGGAGCATCCCCCATGCCCATTGGTAAGTTGTTCTAATGCTTCATTACCCTGCCTGTTAAAACTATGCACCTTATTTCTAGTCTGAATTTGTCTTAGCTTCACCTTCCAGCCTTTGGACCAGACTATACTTTTGCCTGAGAAATTGAAGAGCCCATTATCAAATACTTGTTCCCCTCATGGGTCCTTAGAGAATGTGATCAAGTCGCCCCTTAATGAAGCTAAATAGATTGAGCTCCTTGAGTGTATCGCTATCAAGCATGTTTTCCAACCCTTTAATCCTTCTCATGTCACTTAGGGACTGGTTTTTTGCAACTGTTCTTTACAGGCAAAAGCCCTACTGTAGACACAGTTATCCTGGCATAAAAGTGCCTATTTCATTCACTGAAGTGGTATAAGTGATCCCAGAAAAGGGACGCTGCATAAACCGTAGAGCTATCCCAGCAAAACTTTTCTGGCCTAGGCTAGGCCTCAGAGCACGGATACAGCAATGTCCTCAATGGGCAGGCAGCGCAGCCCATGACCTGGGTGTTCTCAGTTCTGCCTCTCCCGCTGCTTAAATGAGTCACTTCACCACTCCAGGCGTCAGTGCTCGCATCTGTGCAATGGGGCAATAGCACTTCATCCCCCCCCCCCACCCCCCCGCCCCCACCCCCCATCCCCAATCCCGCTTATCAGTTTATACTGTAAATTCTTTAAGGGCAGGAGTTTCTCTCGATAGGGGTTTGCATGGTGCTTGGCACAACAGGGCCTCTAAGCCCAGCTGGAATATAAATAATAATCAAGTGAGGCTGATGGGCACAAATAGGTGACAGGTGGAAACTTTATCAAACTCGGTGGGCCGAGTGACAAAAGGAATGCCCCGGAAATGTGTTAGGGACAAAGCAGCTCATTCTTAGAAGGGCTGGCTCATTCTGACTCTTGCTGAAAGGGCAATTTCAGACTAGTGTTGTGATTCTGCAGTTTACTCAGCAATGCAGGAAAATTAATTAAATATCCCAATGGACACAGACCTAGGCTGGGCCAAATTTTTAACATAGGGCGTTTCAGTTTTCTATGTGATTGTAATCCCCTCTGCATGGTTTTGCCATTACACGTAGACTTCTATTTTCCCATTATTTTATTTCCAGGCTGAGGTGAAGCGAATTCACAAGCAGAGGTTGGCTATTTATAACTGTACGTTACTCAGTTGAAATTTGCTTGGTGTGGGATTAGATGTTACCCGAGCAGCCTCTAACCAGCAATACAAAGAGCCCGCTGGGTCCTGCCACGCTGCTCAGTTAAAGCTGAGGAAGTGCTCAGCTCACTGTGCCCCATGGGAACTGCTGATTACTGGGAAACACAGGAAGAGGCAGTCAGCTTCCCTTCCCCACTGCATTCCCAGGAGTGTCCGACGGTGGCCTCTGGAGCTGTACATTCAAAGATACCCTTCATGAGTTAAAGGAATGAGGGACTCAGTGGTGCCTAGTGCTGGGATCAGGGTATCTGCTGACCCAGGGAAGCGGGCCAAGTCAGCTGATCAATCCATGAACTGTCGGGTGTAGGAAATGTGCCAGACCCACATCCCTGAAGACACCAGTGCCTGCTAGCATTGGGGAGCAGATTTCCTGTCACCCCCACTTCGGAGAAGGCCTGACACTGGAGGGGGAGATCTGACCTCAGGCTTCACTCCCCCACTTTCTACACAAGATCTGTTACTAGGCAGGAAGTGGCAGAGGGGCCGTTCTGGGCCCTCCACTGCATAAGTCCTTCACCGTTTCAGAACCAGCTTGCTGAGGATGGACAAGGCAGGTGAGAGTGGCGGGGGGGTATTAGATTTTTTCTAAGCCTGTTCACCCCAGCCTGGCCTCTGAACCATCTGAGGCCCACTCATGGCCATGGCCATCTCGTGACCAGCCGTACACGAAACAAGCCAATGATGTCTATGCAGCATCCCCACCAAGGAAAACACTCCCACAGGTGGCAAACCGGACAACAGCCGCCGCTGAGAAGCCAAGAGAATACCACCGCTCTCCCATCCCTCCCAACAACCCCTTCAGCTCAGACAGGAGGGACAGGCTTTGGCCCAGCTGCGAGGGTGTAACAGGCCACATTGCACATGCTCTATTAACAAACCAAGACCTGCAGACAGTGTGAGAACCGAAAACCACTCGGAAGTATGCCAGGTGACATCGGGTAGGTTAAGAGCTGCAGCGTCCACTGGCAGTATGATGGGCCAGATGCCCAGCTGGTGTAAGTCAGCATGGCTCTACTGAAGGCAATGTGTCTGTGCTGATTTACACTGCTAGGGATCCGGCCCCATTTCTCTCTATCCCAGACCCTGCCAAAAGGAAGCTTGCATCAGACTCCCCGTCCAAGCATCACCGAGTAGCGGGTGTTCCCAATACCCGGCCGCGAGGGGCGTGCCGGGATTGCGGCAGGGGAAGTGAGGGTCACCTTTGGAAGCTCTCCTCCTGCAGCAAGCTCCGGAGTGTGTCCAGGTCCCCGACATAGGCAGCATTGTGCAGCCTCGTGTCTTCGCAGTGCTCGAGGGGGTGGTCGCAGAACTGCTCCCTCAGCCACTCCTTCAGATTGCGACCTGCGCTGGAGAGAGGGTCGCTGTGTTAATCCTGGAGACGCCTGGATTCAACACCTACTCCATGGCTGCTACCTTGGCCAATGCACCGGGGAGCCAATCGGGGAACTCAAAGCAGAACTTGCGACAGCTTGAGCTGTCCGGAGCCAGGGTGCTAACTTGGGGCTATAAAATCTCCCGTCTTCTGTGGTGCGGCCTATGGGGAGCTTTGTAATATTCTCCCTGGTGGGTTACACTTGCTTGTCCCTGGCAGTGTGAGGATCTGAGTGACATACAGCAGCTACCTATGCACATGGCAGACACTGAATGCTAGAGGCTTCACTAGCCAGAGCCAGCCAGGCTCTAGGGGCATGAATGGGGCTGTCTTCTGGGGAGAGACAATGCAACTGGGCAGTGCCCCACGTTGACAGGAGCACTGGCACAGCAGGAATGAGGGAGGGGACTAGTGTGTAGGGCAGGGATATTCTGGGCGCATCCAGTACCCAGCACAATGGGGCACACCTATGGCTGGGGCCTTCAGGCTCTGCCGTGCTAGGAATAAGCGTCTCTCTGCACTGGCCCCCAGCTCTGGGATTTGCCGTGTATTGTTTTCTCCTTCCCATTTCCCTGTTGGTGTCATCTGTCCACTCCTCCTCCCTTCCCTCTCCCCTTCACCCTCATCCCACTCCCATTTCTCTTCCCCTCCCTCCCCTGGGCCTGCCCACCCAGCCCTTTTCCTGCCAGGAGAGGGGGAGATGCCAAGGGCCTGAAGAGGAGTCAGCTCTTTGCTGCCGAGTTAGGAAGGCCAGGTGAGTGGAGAAGTGGTGCCATGGGCAGCTGGGCGAGCCAGGGTGGCAGCTGTCTGCGCTGCTGTGTTACAGCTCTAGGAGACCTGAGCATCCTGGGAAAGTTCCTGGGTTTGGAAAGCCAAATGGAAGCTCAAATCACTGGAAAACCAAAAGATTCTTGCTTTTCCTGAGCTTCTGGTCACCTACCCCAGAGGCCAAACCATGTCCTTCCCCCTCCCTGCCATCACACCCTCCTGATTTCCCCCTGATCTTTCACCCGGCCATCTAAGCCTCCCAGCTGTCCCTCCCACAGCGATTCCTGCTTTCGTCAGCACGTCTGTGCCAAGTCCCCAACTCACCGCCCCGCTCCAGAAACAAGCGGTGCTGTGATACACTTGCCCCTCCAAAGCCCTCCCTAACAAGGCTCACAGTGAGCAGGCATGAACAGCAACCATCACTGTCAACACATGATGCAACCAGCCAGGCTGGTCACTAAGAATGGGTGAAAAGGTTTGGAATCAACAAGAATTGGCCTAACCCTCTGCCCACAACTGAAACAAACCTTGGCCCAAGCCAAAAATATGCCACTAAAAGGTTGGTGTTTTGTCCTCACAAACGCTACACATCCTAGCTCCAGCAAGGACTGGAAGTGTAAAGTACCCAATGATGCTGCAAGATGCCGTTCTCCCAAGATTTGTAAAGCAATTTAGCAGATAAATATTATCGCCAGAAAAACTAAAAGAGAAACATCTAGCTGTAACCTGAAGTATGGCGCAGCAACGCAGGTAGCTAATCTTGCCATGACATTCCGGGCATAGCTGTTCCATGCTGTGCTGTCACGTACACCAGATTTTTCAGAAGAGCTCGGCTCCTGTTTAGGCAGCAATATATACGGTCAGTTTTTGCCAACAGCTCAGTGCACCGGGTGCCGAGGTCTCCTGAGAAATGCGGCCAAAGGTGTCACAAGGGCAGCCGCTGGGTGCTGAGCACTTTGGAAAATCTGGTGGGTAAATGGGAGCTGCTGGGCTCTTTTGACAGCTTGGCCCCAGTTGTGGGTGCTGCTGAGCACTTGGAAATGCAACTTGAGGTGGCTCAGCCTGTATTTTTCAAATACATGTGAACATACGACCAGCCATACTGGGTCAGACCAATGGTCCATCTAGCCCAGTATCCTGTCTTCCGACAGTGGCCAGTGCCAGATGCTTCAAAGGGAATGAACTGAACAGGGAATCATCAAGTGATCCATCCCTGTCGCTCACTCCCAGCTTCTAGCACTATGTGATGCACTTTGTAGCAAGCATACAATAAACATGTGAGATGGACAACGGTATCAGGGCTCTGATGATAGCCGAGTATCTCTCCATGTTAGAAAAGCATGACTGTTACATGCGATAGCTTTAATCAGGTGGCCAACCAGCCCTTGGGGAGAGAGCTGCAGACGCTAAGGACATTTAATTGGAGAGGCAACTGGTCAGCTTCAAATGGCAGCTCAATAAGGGAAAACAACAGAGTGATTTAATATCAGTGCTTCATTTGTGCCAGGGCTTGCCAGGGCTGAGCCCCGGCACCTTTAGGCCTGACAGTTCATAGCCCCTGCACCTCTGGGTGTGGCAGCTCATAGCCCCGGCACCTCTGGGCTTGCTACATCTGTTCTGAATGTAAAAAAATGGTTTAAACCCTGGCACCTCTTTCATTACAAATTAAGCACTATTTCATATCCATGCACACACAGAGATCACACCCGCGCACACTGGACTAGAGGCATACACCACCTGCTTCTCACCCAGTTATGTGGACTTGTACTTCCTTAAGAGAATGACAACTGCATGGGAGCAGAACAGAGAAACAAACCACGGGGTTTGCAAAGTCCCTTTTGTGGCGCTGCTCACACGTCCCTCTGGAAAACCCTACACAAATCCCAGAGCCCCCTGAATGGCCAGTGTTCCTGAACATCCCCTCGCTTACAGCGAGAGAATGCAGCTCCCTGTCCCCAGCCTCCCACCCCCACCGCACCACCCTGCCCCCAGAAAAAGACTTGGGGGGGGGAGGGAACTGGAGTGCCCCCAGAAAAAGACCAGGGGGCACTCCAGTTCCCCCCCCCCC
>NC_048308.1:72131474-72134801 GCF_013100865.1 Trachemys scripta elegans
CCCCCAGAAAAAGACCAGGGGGCACTCCAGTTCCCCCCCCCAAGTTCATTGCCAGGGAAGCAGAGCCTTGTAAAGAACCACCCCACCACCACCACCACCCCCAGGCAGCACCACAGAAAAGAAGGGATGCTGCAGCTTGAGACAGTCCCTCTGCTGATGCTCCTGGCTTGGCTTTCCTTACGTTACCTGCATTTCCATCTGTGGCACCGAGGGTGGCACCGTGACTGTTACTGCTCTGGGCTTCCAGGCCAGCCCCGGTTTCTCTTTGCAGGGAACCAGGACTGTTGGGGTAGCTTGCTTCAGCCATCTGGCCTACTCTTCTACACTGCAGCCCCCCAGCCACTCCCTGGCACCCCCCTGGGGCTCCACAGGGCACTCCCTACGCTGAGCTGCCCCTGGCACAGAAACCACACACAGGCTGAAGCTGGCATTTCATTTCCCTGGCCTGGCCTGGGAACACTGTGTGAGCTGCACACTGTCCCACCCTCCCTGGATCTGATTGGTGAGGGCCATGGCTCTCTGCTTCCTGCTTCTAGTTAAGGTGGTTTGGGTGGCAACACTGAACCAGAGCAGGGAAGCAATTCCTCCTTTGCAAGGGAAACAGGCTGGCTTCTCTCCCCCGGAAAGGGCAGACTTCCAGAAGCTGAACTAGCCTGTCATTCTCAGGAGCATGCCCACATCCCAAACAGAGGAGTCTGCAGAGAGGAGGGCAGAAGAAAGAGTGAAAGGGCAGGGTTGTGATAATGATCCACAGTCTATAGCACTGTCCAAATGATCACAGCAGCCGTGAGACAAGTTGGTCCCTGAGTCAGTCAGTCAGAACACAATAGCCCAAGGCTTAGTGGTGTGTTGGTTCTTTTTTCTGCAGCCCCAGCTTTCCGGCTAACCACATCTCACTCCCTTCCACATGGGCCTGCATTCAAATTGCTCCGGCTAACTCTCCTTAGATCCCCCGCAGGCCTCTTGTGGAGGGAGCAGTGTGTAGTTTGGCTAGAAATCCAACCAACACGGAACATCGTGACTTAACATTTGGCAAAGGCTTACTCACTCCGTTGAATGCTGGCAGGAGCCAGCTGGGCCATCACGTCGAGGAGGAGAGAAATGGCTGCTATCCCGACCCAGGTCTGATCGACTCTGTATGCCAGAAGCCCATTCCTGGAGGGTGGAAGGCCTGCTGGGAGGGCCAACTTGCCAAGAAAGTCCCTGCATTCTGTTCCCGGAGCACCAGGACAGGGAGCATGGGGCCTGATGCATGAGGAAGCATCAGTTTCAAGGGGAATCCTGTGCACTTGGACAGTGCGGCATTCTGCAAGAGGAAGCAACTGGCTAGGGAGAGTCCACCTTTGTAGTGCAAGGCGAAGGCGAAGGTTTGGGTTCTTCAAGCTCATGGAAATGCGATCAACAGCAGAGGCCAAACTGTTCTGGATTCATTCACCATTAAACTGTCAAGTCAAGCCCTGGGGCTTGTAGGACTAGAGCAGCAAATGTAAAAGCTAAGAACAGATCTATACCCACTGCACCTTTTTTTCCAGCAAGTGGTCGAAAAAGAGGGAGGGGGTTGCCATGAAATTTGCAGTACCACCCTTGCTTTTGAAAACAGCCTGTCCGCTTCAGCTGCACTTTTGCAGGACGCAAAGAGCTAGAAAGAGAAATGCTCAGAATTGGAAAGCTGTTATAAGCTACCAGCTTAGTGAAATCGCCATAGTAGTGTGAAGATTTCAGATAGAACGGTATTTGTGCTATACAGTATACTATGGATGTGTCATTATCAGCTCCACCGTTAAGTTTGCATTGACTTTCCACTCATAGCACAAGTTCCCTTAATTTTTATGAAATGAGTTATACAATTTTTTCCCCACAGCGTATGCTAAAATTATGGGTACAATTGTGTGTGCACGCACATTTGGGGGGGGGGTGTGCAGCTTTGCACACACAGGTTTTCACTTGGAGAAATGCACCATATTGTGTGCAAGAGTGCTGATGTTCCTTTCACTTATATTGGCATGCATGCATTAAAGTTTATGGAGTTGCACCAGTGTAAAAATTAGTGCAAGTCAGAGGAAAATCAGACCCGTTTTGTATTATTGCTAAAATAGGGTAAGTGGCTTTCTAACTGTTTTGCCCAAACAAAAACAGGGCCATGAAAAAGTGGGTAAGAAGAAATTTGAGCATACAAAAGTAGTTTTGTGGCCTGGGTGGAGATAGTTTACTACATTTGTTCGATAGGGCACATTTTTATATGGACTCTCCGACTAGACCCACAAAATTTCCAGGGGCCTCTATCTGCAAATGCAAAACCTACACAAGAGAGATAATTACACATACAAAGCATGTTGTGTGTGCAAGTGACTGGGATTATGCATACAAACAGATGCACCAACTGCTGCAGGCATACTTGGCATGGCTGATTTCAAATACATCCCACATCATCTCCGTACACAGCCCCAACTGCGCATTTTGTTGGCAGTCTGGAAAGTGTTTTAAACACACCCTGTCTCATGCATGCAAATTTGGGTCCCCACTGCCAAATGGAAAGGAATGGGTGTAAGCCACATGGCTCTCCTGCGGCTCCACTCCTGCTGCTCAGCCACATGCAATCAGTGCACAGACTCCCAACTTGGGCTGTAGATGTGGTTTCCTATAATTTATGGTTTTAGATTGACTGATCCATTGGAGAGCTATGCGGCTTGAAAACCAAACCTATTTGTCCTGTCTGGTAAGGATCAAACAGCAAGAGAGGATTTCCAGACTCAGTTCACACCATCTTGTCCTACTGTCCCCTTCTTCCAGCATTATCCTTACCCCAGACATCCCTCAGCTAGATAGCATCTCCATGAGGCCAAAAAACATCTCCTGTAACGAGATGGCTGCCAGTTTAAAAATCTGATTTCATGTTTGGTTGGCCCTCCAAGGACAAGCTGTAGGAATCAGACAATAGTGCTTTAGTTTATGTCCCTTACTTTTGAGTTACCATGCTTCCCTGTGTCTGCAGCAGACCCTCATAGAGTTGATACAGGTTCAAGTGCTCTTTAGTAGGGTTACCATATCTAACAAATAAAAAAAGAGGACCCTCCACGGGCCCTGGCCCCGCCCATTTCCCCGCCCCCCAGCCCCACCCCAACTCCACCCCTTCCCACCCTAACTCCGCCCCCTCCTCCCTCCCACTCCCAGCCACGCGGAAAGGGCTGCCCGAGCGCTACCGGCTTCATGGTTTGCCGGGCAGCCCCCAGACCCTGCGCCCCCGGCCGGCGCTTCCCCAGCACAGCTGGAGCCCGGGAGGGGAAGCACCCAGCCGGGGGCGTAGGGTCTGGAGGCTGCCCGGCAAAC
>NC_048308.1:72135082-72177855 GCF_013100865.1 Trachemys scripta elegans
CTTTTCGGCACTCAAACCCCCGTCCGGGGGGAATTGCCAAAAAGCCGAACATGTCCGGGAAAATGGCGGC
This sequence comes from Trachemys scripta elegans, assembly GCF_013100865.1. Classification (NCBI taxonomy): domain Eukaryota; kingdom Metazoa; phylum Chordata; order Testudines; family Emydidae; genus Trachemys; species Trachemys scripta. Next base: position 72,135,153 of record NC_048308.1, read on the forward strand.
TCTGCTCCTCCCCTGACTCTTCGGCTCTGTTTAAGAGCCGAGCTGCCCCAGTGCTACCGGCTTTGGGCAGCCCCCATGCCTCCGGACCCTGCGCCGCCAGAGCCCGGGAGGGGAAGTGCCCGGCCAGCGGCTGGGGTCCGGAGGCAAGGGGGCTGCCTGAAGCCCATAGCGCTCGGGCAGCTCGGCTCTTAAACAGAGCCGAAGAGTCAGGGGAGGAGCAGAGCCGCCATTTTCCCGGACATGTTCGGCTTTTTGGCAATTCCCCCCGGAGGGGGGTTTGAGTGCCGAAAAGCCGGACATGTCCGGGAAAAAGAGGACATATGGTAACCCTATCTTTAGCCCAGCTCAGCTGTCTGAGGTCTGGACACCTCTGGCCCTGACAACTTATTACTGCTGTTTTATTCACCATTGTGCTGAGCTCACAGGTTCTCTTCACACCCAGGCCCTGTGCTCCCTGGAATTTCACTAATGCAGAACTGGTCACAAGACCCTTAAAGACACTGCCTTAGACTTTGGTTGCTCCTTTTCATGGGGCTCGGCCTTGGCTCCTGCAATATTCTCCAGGAAGCCCAGCTTATCACCTTCTTCTCTGCCAAGCGTGCCAGGGTATTGGGGAGCTTGTAGCCAGCTTCAGGGGCTCAGCTTCCTGGTTCCCAGCAGGGGTGGCATTTCAGCTTCCTGGAGCCCTCAGCAAGCAGCACTGATGCTCCCTCTCAGCTGGACTCTCCCTTAAAAGAAGTATATTTGTTTCCTTTTACAGACGCTCCCTGGGTTACACAAACCCACTTACACATATCCGCACTTACCGAAAAAGTTCTGTAAGCTTTTTTTTTTTTTTTTTTTGCGTAATTGTCGGGCATAGGCAAGGTGTGAGTGTCAACTGTTGGAAATGAGCCATCCTGATTATCACTACAAAAGGTTTTTTTCTCCTGCTGATAATAGCCCACCTTAACTGATTACTCTCATTAGAGTTGGTATGGCAACACCCATTTTTTCATGTTCTCCGTGTATATATATCTTCCTACTATATTTTCCACTGCATGCATCCGAAGAAGTGGGCTGTAGTCCAAGAAAGCTTATGCTCAAATAAATTTGTTAGTCTCTAAGGTGCCACAAGTATTCCTCGTTCTAGTTGCAGGGTGGCAGTTCCCCACAGGGGAAAAAATGGGCCAAATCCTCAGCTGGTGTAAACCAGTATTGTTCCACCAAAGTCAGTGGGACAGATCCCCAGCTGATGTCTATGGGCATAGCTCCATTGGAGCTAATGGGCCAGGTCCCTAGCTGGTGTCACTGAGTGTGGGTCTAGTGACACCAGCGGGGCTACAGCGATTTACCTTAGCTGGGGATCTGGCCTATTTTTTCTTTTTAAGATCTGCTCCGTCTGACTCCAAAAAATCATACCCTGAGAATGAAAGCAAGTGACATGCACAGGCTGGATGGGAAAACTCACTCGTCCACATTGTCCTTAAGAGCTCAGTCCCGCATGGTCTGCGCTTCGTAGGACTGGCCTTTCATTGCTGGGTTGATTTCCAGTGCAGCTGAAAGTGGGGATGTAAACTGATCTCCTGAGGAATGAAGCGCTGGGCTTTCTCTGCTGGAGCATTCAAGCTCTAAAAATATACTCACACTAATCTAACAAGACCCAGGCACAGTGACTTGCTTTTTATAATATGCTTTTTCCTCCCTCTCCCAACCGTGAAACAATGAAAAGACAGGCAAAGACACAGGTTTCCTACAAGGTTAAAAAAAGACATCCCAAAAGAAACCAAGAAGAAAAACATAAAAGAATACATTAAAAATTCTGGTGTTTTTCCCAGAAATAAAATTGCACCCACCTTTCTCCCTTTTTAGAACTTCTTGCTTGCCAAGAAAATCCATCTAATTCTCTGCATAATCGCTCGGCTGTGGGACGCTCAGACTGGAATGTCTAACTCAGCCACCCCACCACATCGGCTAATGTTTCCAAAAGCCTCCCATTACCACAGGTACATTCTCCAGCTTCCCACTCTCAGTGCCCCGCTCTTAGCTGCCTAGCATGCTCCTGATGCTCTGAGATATGTCTAGTAGTTGCCAGTATTAGTCCCCCATCCTGCAACTAACAGACCCATCTGGAGCATCATTGAAGGCAGTTACTCTGCTACAGACTTCCTATGTGACCTTGGGCAAGTCACTTGTTGTCTCAGGGGCTCTACTGTGTGCATAAATACACTGAAGATTGTATTGCTCAGATATTATGGCAAAGGCGGGGTGGCCATCTACATCCCTGCAACAGAGAGCTGCATGAAAAGCTCAGTGCACTTTTTTCTAAATATTTGAATTTCAACCAGCTCCAGTATAAGTAATTGGAATGGCTGTCAGAGATAGGCCTTTCCTGTTGGCCATCTTACCCAACTTTCCACCAGGCCATGTTTTTTTCCATTAGCATATAGCCTAGAATTTCGGACAAATATACCTGTGAATAAGTCACACAATGGTCCTTTCCTTAAGGACTGTCCCCTAGTCCAGCATTGTCAAGCTCACCTTGGGAAAGGACCTTGGTTTTAAAGCTCAGCCATGAGAATTAACAGTGACTTCAATGGAGCTACAGCAATTTGCAGCAGCCGATGGTCTGGCCCAACTTCTGGAACACAGCTGAGCCAAAAGTTGTTAGTGTGTGTGATCGTCCAAAGGTACATTTCATTTGTTTCAGCAGATGTGCAACATGTCTGGCTGTAGTGCCGGACAATGCGCCTCTGCAGAGCTGTCTGAATGATACACACTTGTATGGATGGCACGCACTTGCTGTGTAGATAGCAACCACCTATGGGTGTGCATACAAGCAGTGGTTCTCAAGCATTTTGGGTTCACGACCCATTTGTAAATGTTTATTGCCTGCTGCAACCCAGTAAATAGTCTGGGGATACAGACCCTGAGGTGGTTTCAGTCAGATCCTGCCCCACCCCGGGGGGGAGGGGGAGGAGTGTTGGGTCCTGTCAGGCCCTCACCCTACAGTGGCAGCTCCTGCAGCTCCTGTGCTGTGGGGTTGGCTGGGCTTGGCTCTCCTCTCCAGGTGTTGCAACTTCCAGGGCTGCAGCGATGCTCAGGTTTGCCCCCCTGATTGGACCCAATGTGTGTGAGTGGAGCTGTGACCTGGCTCATGGAGTTGCAGTGCCACTCACTCACATTTGGCCTACCCAGACTCCTGTCATCATGACGACTGGGCCCACCTGAGGGTTGCGCTGGGATCCCAGAGGTTGCGGTGCCTGGAGCAGGGAGGTGAGCCCAGCCAACCCCGTGGGACAGGAGCTGCAGGAGCTGCAGGAGCTGGCACACCACCCTTTGAAACATTCTAGCAACCCAATTTTGGGTCCCGACCCACAGGTTGAGAAACCCTGGAGACAAGGACAGTGGTTTCACACATTGCTGCCAGAGTAGCGGCAAACTGGATATTTCCAGCTTAACCCTGTGGAAAGGTGACACAATACATATGCTAAATGGATCCCAGAGGCTAACATTTTACTCTGTGTCACCAGAGAACTCCAGCACTAGAGCAAAGGAAAAGGGTCATAAGCGTCTCCTGCTGCTTTTACTTCCTGGAAGTATGCCAGCATTTGCATTTAGTGCAATAGAAGGAAGAGGATGGAAATGTACCTTTCTCTCATTTCTGGCTTAACGAGAGCCCCACATGACGATGTGTCCCACACTCTGATTGGACACTCTGTTCCTTGACTTATAAGGGCAGTTATTTACTATTGGTGCTGAAATGAAGGTTAACCCAGCACCACCTTCAACACCCTTTCCAGAAGCAGCCACCCTCCAATTCCCCAAAGGTTCCAACCAGACCTGCCAAGTAGCAAAAGCAAGCTGTATTATGAGGTACTTAGCAATTGTAACTGCTTCGGCACTGGAGTCACAGTCAAACTGCTCTTTAAAAAAGGGAAAAAACCAAGATTGTAGCCATAACTGTAATTCACACTTAGCTCAGTCTATAAAACTTTTTTCTTCCTGGCTCTAGGCCAAAGACTTAACTTTAGAGTTCACTAAAAATTCAAGTTGCCCTGGGGATTAATTCCTCCATGGGGGGGCGGAGGGGAATCCCTACCATTTTAGTGCAGATCATGAGATTTGGACACTGATTGGCAGTCAGGAGAATTTGCCCACTTTCGAGTGGAAACTGCAGAACATGTCCAGGAGCAAAAGTAGGTATCAAAAAATGGGAAGAAGAGATGTGAGGAATGCTTAACTTTGACATACCGGCTCGTCAATAGGGTTTGTGGTGTTCTCGAAGAAGGCAGAAATAGGTTTCTTCAGATCCAACAAGCTCACTGAATGAAGCTTTGCCCATTGAACTAGAAGAGTGGAACACTGACAATCCCACAATGCACTTCAATGCCACTGTCTTCATTGAAACGTAGCTAGGATGGTAATTAAAGTCCATGATGCCGATGCTCCAGCAGTTCTTCAACCTCACTTTCAACAAGCAGGTGTGTCCATTCATCTCAAACACCCAAACAGTAGCAAAAGATCAACAGGTGATTACACAATAAAACAAGTGAAAGATAGAGACTTGCACCAGATGGGGAAGTCACAACCTTCTTTCATCTGTACTGGAGCACAAAATGAGCCAGTCAATGAAATGAATTAAGCAATTTACCTTGGATATACTGGTCCAGAGACAGACTCACACATCCCATCCTAGATGCTGCCAGTGAAGAAACAGAGGGGGGGAAATAAACCAAGATCCAAAAGGCTCAACGTGGACAAATCATAGGGCTCAGTGCAAGAATCAATGGGAGTTTAATCACTGACTTCAACAGGTCCAGCATTTTGCTTGATGAATCTGTGACATGAATACAAGATGCTGACAAATGTTATCATATTCCCCTGCCACAGAATCTTCAAAGTCCAAACTGGCACAACTGTGTTGAATGGTGGACATCCAGAGACAAATATCCAAATTAGTGGGTGCCCGCGTATGAGAGGGAAAAGCTGATTCTCAGTTCTATTTCTCAGAATGGATGTCGCCCACTGTTCTGGGCAGACCCTCCCTATGGAGCCACCAAAGTGTCCTAGATCCAGTTGAGTTTGCAGATATGCTACCATGACATTTCAACTTTGGAAGTCATCTCCCGGCAGTCAGAGTGCATGCTGCAACAGCCAGCCAGGGGAGCCTGAACTCAAAGGAGGAAGGAAAGGGGAGGTGGGAAGGGAAGCCTAAGCCGACTGTGCAGGTCTACCACACACACAACATTCAGACCCACTTGTGCCTGTTCACATGCAATGGAAGTGAAGCAGAGTATGACTGGCAGGATTCAAGTATCTTCTCATGGGCCATGATTACTGTTTGCACCACAGCATCACCTACAGTGGAGCAGCAGATTACAACAAGGGCTGCACTCATGTTTTAAAAGAAGTGAGCTACAGACAAGAATCAGATGCTGCTGAGGTGCTGCAGCCGGCCTGTTCTGTCTCTTTTGTGTTCACTGGCATGTTACAGAGCCTGCCTTTCACCTCTTCAGACACTAACCAGACCTGCTGTCACAGAACAGGAGGGATATAACTGGCGCACAAGCGCTGAGCGTGCCTCAAGTGTCGGAGAGAGGTTGCAGTCTGTATGTCGACCTCATGCTTCCATGAGAATTGCCTCAGCCAATGCAGTGACTGCACTTACAGGTACTTACGGCCTAGGACATACATTCCATAAATCAATCATGATCAGCACCAGCCATAGGCACAGTGAGGGACATCCCTGACAATTAGAGCCAGCTGAAAGCAAATGCTCTGAGGGCTTTTACTGCTGTCCTCCAGCCAAAATCACCATCTGCACCATTCCCCTGCTGGCACACCTGGAGCTATCAAAGCAGAAGCAGGTGCTTCCTCCCCCTCAGTCAACCAACCAACCGCCTTCTTGCAAGCCGGCTAAGTCTGCTGAGCACAAGTTCTCATTGACAGTAAAGATCTGTCCAAAGACAGGCCACAAATGAAAGTGAGTCAACCCTTTCAGCCAAGCTATTTTTTCAAGGGTAAATGGCTTTTTAGTCCAAAAAGAGGAAATTGTCACTTTCATGGAATGTTTTCTGGGTTCTGGAGGGGAAAAAAAACATTTTGGGGGTTTTTCAACACAAGTCTGAAAATTAGCAAAGAAAAATTTTGCCACATTCTAATTGAAATTTTTATGGGCAGACAAATTCATGTACTGCCGTGCACTGCCCATATGCATGCCACCACGGCAGTGGACGTGTAGCCATGGTACTTGCTGTGCTGAAGATTTGCTAGCGGTGCAGCTGAGCCTGAGTATGCACCGATTAGCCATCACATCCCAAAGCTTGAGAAAGGAGCCGGGTACACTGTAGTGCACCTCAAACCCACCCTGGTACAGCTAATGGGGGTGGGTTGAATTATGCAGCATGAGATCCTTAAGCCTAATAATGGGGCTGCCCTATGTCACTCTTCACACTTCTGTATCCGCCGGCATGGCTAGGAGAGAAGGAAACCCCCACAGGTCACATACCAGGAGTGATACTTGTGTTTGGCAAGAATGCCCTGAGGATGCCAATTTAGGGGCCTCATCACGGAGCATGGCCATGGCCATGCAGGGGTGTGAATGCTCTGATGAGTCCACATGGGGAACCCACAATTAACTGGGAAACGATGGGCAAATTTTTAAGCTGGGAAATTATGGGCAAATTTTTTAAGCTGGGAAACGATGGGCAAATTTTTAATCCTCTTCCATGAGGATCAAGGGCAGGCCCTGACCCAGCTGTGGGCCTCCACACTCCAGCTGAGCCACTTGGTGCCTCCAGGTCCTGTCTTCCATTTGCGGAGACAAGGCCTTACTGGGCCATAGAGCCTAGTCCTGGTCTCTAGCCTCCTCTCCCCTTCCAAAGGAGACCATTGGGATTTACCCTTGTAAGTGCCAGGAGGGGCCATTGTAGGGTGAGTGGGACATATTGTGTCTCCAGTTCTCAGCAGAAAATGGCCTTGGAGAGGAAGCAAGGGATGGAAAAGAGTCTTTCCAAGTCCCAATCAAGAGGCCTTGAGGAGCCAGGGCCCTCAGAGCTGGAGAAATAACAAAACTGGGGGACTTGCCCCGACTGCTGTGGGGGACTCTCCTGCAGGGCCAGCAGCGGTGTCACCCAACTGCCTCAGACGCCAGTGTTTGGAGGGTTCCTTTGGTCACACAGGGTTGGGGAGCTCATCCGCATCCCCAGGCCTTCAGCGTGTATTGCAGATGGGAACGTTGATACACCTGGACCCAGTACCCTGAGACAGAGGGATGGGGTAGGTCACAGACCTGAGAGCAAATTACAGCAGGTCCCATCAATATCTATCCCTGCTGCCCCCCACCTCCATCTGCCAAATATGTGTGGGGCCTTCTATCTCCCCACCACATCCAGCTACCAGCATCCTCATCATACCGCCAACACCTCATACCCAAGACACCCCACTATCTCCTGCCTCTTCCTTTTTCTCCCTGACAGCTCAGTACCCATGGGCTCACAATGGTAGCACCAACCCCAGAATTCAATCCTACTATTATTGTTCATATTGCAGTAGGGCCTAGGAGCCCCAGTCATGGAGCTGGGTCCCATTGTGCCAGGCACGGTACAAACTAACAACACAAAGAGGTGATGGAGGATGGCATGGTCACAGCACAGAGCAGGTGTCATTACCTCTAGAGGTGGCGCTAGGTGGGATGGGGACAGGCTGTGAAGGCAAGGATTCATAGCTTCCAAGGCCAGATGGGATCATCTCGTTTGACCTCCTGTGTAGCCCAGGCCAGAGAACATCCCTGCATGAATTCCTGTGTGAACTAAACTATGTCTTTTAGAAAAACATCCCATCTTTATTTTCAAGTTTCTATGAGCGGTTGTGTTTGCAGCAACAGCGAAGGAAGAGCCAGGGGAGGGACACACAGAGAGGGGGGATGCCCTCAAAGTGCCAAGCTGGGGAGACGCCCTTCGCAGCAGGGTTCTGAATGGACCAAGGGGGTGAGATGGGCTTGGTCAAGGCGGGGAGGGTAGTGCAGAGACATGAGGTGATGAGGGCCCGGATGAGCATTCTAGCTGGGCTGATGGGCAGCAAAGGCCGAATTTAGCGATGGGATACAGGGAGAAGCAGCAAGAGTTAGACGCAGCAAGGATACAAGGGGAGACTACCCTTGGGTGCCACTACCAGCCCCACGTCACCAACATCGAGGGGAGAGGCTTACCTTCCTAGGTTTCCTCCACTCCTTCCCAGGGCATCTAACTCTGGAACCTGCAGGCCCAGGGCCCTTGGTGGAGAATAGACACTGTCAAGCTCCCTGCTCCAGTGAGATCTTCTTAAGCCCCAACCTTTTCAACATAACAGGGCTTCCCACCTACCCAGCCCACCTTCGGGGGATGAAATCAGCTGCTGAGCTCAGGAATAGAGGGGCTATGGCCAGGGAGAGGTAGAGGGTGCAGGCCGGCGGGTGTACATGTGCGCACACATGTCCACACACCCCAGCAGGCCTGTGAGTGCACACCCAGTCTCTAATCTCCCTCACCTTCCCCAGTCAGAAGGGGGCAGCAGGCTCTCGGTAAAGGCTGCACAGGTCAGGCCATCGAGCTGTGCACTGAGGCCATAACTCAAGGCTAGTTAAGATCCATCTTCAGCCTCTCATCCATGCCGCTCAGTCCCTGGGCCATGTCCCCCAAGAGGGGCTTTGCTGGCGGCACAAAAAGATCCCTAGGGATCATTAGTTGCCCCCTACCTGGATAATTCCCATTCTAGCAAACGCCAAGCCCCCTCTCAGCCAGGGTAGGCTGTGCTACAGAGACAGGCTCCTTTTCCTCCTGGCAGAGAAACCAGGCCAGTTCAAGGTCTCTCCCTATGCCCTGACCAGTCCGGTGCTTCTGGGTCAGCCCTAGCAGAGGTGCCACCGGGGCAGCCCCTCAGCTCAGACAGACGGGCCCTCGATTGGCTTTGGAGTCAATGGTGTTCCTGCTCTGGTCCCCTGGGTTTTCCTTTGCTGGCCACCCCTCCCCTTCCAGGGACTGGCAGCCAGGATGGACAGGCCCTGGGTGCTGAGGGCCTGGATGGGAGAGGGGTCCTGTAGCCCAAGATGTGCCACTATTTTGGCTGCTTGTGGATCCCTGAGGAAGGCACTAACACAGAGAGAACCGGGCGCTACGGAGCTATTTCACACAGAGCAGAGCTCTCTGGCCCACAAGAGGCATCATTATGTTGAGAAGCCCTCTGGAGAATTCAGCATCTGGTGTCCCCAACAGCTGCCTGGGGGGATAGGCCATCCTTGGAGCTGGCACACCCTCAGGGATCAGGCCAGAGACCCTCAGCCCTAGGGAGTTAGATGAAGGGACCATTCTATGGAGACAGCCCCTGGGGGCAGGATGAACAATGACCTCCTGAACAAGGTGAGGCAAATAACATGGCCCCAACCAGCTGGAGAGCTGCCTCTGGGCCCAGGGAACCTGATGATTGGGATGGGCACACAGAGCCCTGGGGGTTTCTGAGCCTTTAGTGTATGAACCCTAAAGGCTCAGCCCTGGTCTACACTACGAGTTTAGGTCAAATTTAGTGTTAGTTCGACTTAACCCTGTACCTGTCCACACAACGAAGCCATTTTTGTCAACTTAAAGGGCTCTTAAAATCAATTTCAGTACTCCTACCTGACGAGGGGATTAGCGCTGAAATAGACCTTGCTGGGTCGAATTTGGGGTGGTGTGGAAGCAATTCGATGGTATTGGCCTCCAGGAGCTATCCCAGAGTGCTCCACTGTGACCACTCTGGACAGCACTCTCAACTCCGATGCACTGGCCAGGTAGACAGGAAAAGCCCCGCGAACTTTTGAATTTCATTTCCTGTTTCCAGTGTCACGAGCTGATCAGCACAGGTGACCATGCAGTCCCAGAATCGCAAAAGAGCTCCAGCATGGACCAAATGGGAGGTACTGGATCTGATCACTGTATGGGGAGACGAATCTGTGCTATCTGAACTCCATTCAAAAAGACAAAATGCCGGAATATTTGAAAAAATCTCCAAGGGCATGAAGGACAGAGGTTATAATAGGGACCCGCAGAACTGCCGCATGAAACTTAAGGAGCTGAGGCAAGCCTACCAAAAAACCAGAGAGGCAAACGGCCGCTTCTATGATGAGCTGCATGCCACTCTAGGGGGTGCCCCTACAACTACCCCAGCCCTGTGCGTGGACTCCGTCAATGGACTCTCATGCAACCAGGATGCAGATTTAGGGGACGAGGAAGAGGAGGAGGAGGAGGACGTTGAAGTTAGCGCACAGCAAGGAAGCGGAGAAAACGTTTTCCCTGACAGCCAGGAACTATTTATCACCCTGAACCCAGTACCCTCCCAACCCACCCAAGGCAAGCTCTCGGACCTTGAAGGCAGCAAAGGTCATTCTCTTCTTTAAGTTTTGTGTAATGGAGATTCAGTCCTGTCTGGAATATCATGCCAGCTGGAGGCTTCTGCCTCAGGCTGCTCTCCCAGTTGGCAGCACCGCGCAGTCACACCTACCCCAGCCGACCCCTTGCTCCCATGGCTCATGAATCCTGAACAGCAGTAAGGAGTAGTTCAACTATAGGCTGAGCAAGTGCAGAATGGTGGTTCACTCTACTTCCCTGTAAACCGCCCTCCCCTCCCCCCTTTGATCTCTGCTTGCAGAGGCAATAAAGTCAGTGTTGTTTCAAATTCATGCATTCTTTATTAATTCGTCACACAAATGGGGGGATAACTGCCAAGATAGCCCGGGAGGGGTGGGGGAAGAGGGAAGCAACGGGTGTGGTAGTTGTAGGGGCACCCCCTAGAATGGCATGCAGCTCATCATTTCTGCGGGATGTCTGGGGCTCTGACCCGGAGCGGCTGTTTGCCTCTCTGGTTCTTTAGTAGGCTTGCCTGATATTCCAGGCAGGACTGAATCTCCATTAGACAAAACTTAAAGAAGAGAATGACCTGGGGAGTCATTCCCATTTTTGTCCAAGCGCCTCCGACCAACCTCACCGAGGCCGGCCAGGAGCACCCATGTCTGCCCAGGCGCCCCCGATTGACCTCACTGAGGCCGGCCAGGAGCAACCAGGAGACACCAGGAGACGGTACAGTATGACTGCTAACCGTCTTTGCCAACTTGCAAAGGCAAGGAGCTGTGTAGCACTGCACATCTGTCAGCAGCACCCAGGAAACGTACGATGACAGTGAGCTGAGTGGGCTCTATGCTTGCCATGGTATGTCGTCTACACAGGTAACCCAGGAAAAAAGGCGAGAAACAATTTTTTGCTGTTGCTTTCACGGGGGGGGGGGGGGGGGGGGCGGGGAGACTGATGACATATTACCCAGAACCACCCACAACAATGTTTTTGTCCCATCAGGCATTGGGAGCGCAACCCAGAATTCCAATGGAGGGCGGAGACTGCGGGAACTGTGCAATAGCTACCACAGTGCAACGCTCTGAAAGTCGACACCAGTCTCGGTACTGTGGACGCACACCGCTGACTTAATGCACTTAGTGGGGACACACACAAACGACAGTATCAAATCAATTTCTAAAAAATCGACTTCTATTAAATCGACCTAATTTCGTAGTGAAGACATACCCTCAGAAATCAGAAATAAAATAAGAACCCAATGTATATTGTCCATTTTTAAGCCAATCTTATGATTTTGGGGTGAGAGGGGAGAACCTTTATAGACGCTTGGGGTTGAAATATTGTAATAATACTGCTTTTCTCAATCTTGTCTGTTTTGACCGAAGCTCTTTGGGGCAGGGACTGTCTTTACGCTGTTATGAAGAAGTCACTCACTGCTAGTGCACCTCCTTCTGGTCAAGTATGACATAGCAGCTCTCTTCCCATGCCACCCCCTGCCAACAGTTGCTTCAGCACTATGATGATCTCCCAGTCCATAACTCAACCCGCCGGGCAGGTCACAATTTAATCCACTCCTTTCAGGATCACAGAATCCAACAAATAAACAATCTGTCCTCACCAAAAGGCCTTCAGCCCCAACTCCAGGTCCTGAGGCCATCACATCTTTCTCTCAGATCTCTCCTGTGGCTCTTAGCAACTTCTCAGGGGCTTCACATCACCTTCTCAAGTGGCCATAAGGGAACCCAGGCCTTCCCTCTACTCCAGGTTGCCGCCCAGGGACCCCATAACCAGCAGTCAAGGTCTGCTCGGTCCCACTCCTTGCTGCTGCTTCCCTAGGCTTCTTCCTACCACACCTTCAGAGGCCTTCTCCCACACAACCTCTCTGGGTTCACTCTCATTTCAGGGCCAGGACTCTCAGGCCCTCTCCAGGAATCCCCTAACAAAATCCCAGCCTAAAAGTATAAACAAAAGCCTGATTCTGCCCTCCCCTCCTTCTCAATTAAATGTCTCTCAGGGCTCCCTCTGTAGAGGCCCACTTCTTGCCCTTTGGCCAGGGCTTCCTGTCAGAGTGCACTCCATGTCACTCCTGGCCTCTTGCCAGTCTTCCCCACTCAGGTGAGGACCCCAGGGCTTGGTATATTTCAGGCTTCCATCTCTCTAACCCCAGAGAGTAACTGCGTTCATGCTTTCAGAGCCGGTTTGGGGTACACACCCACTCACATAGGTGTATGTACTTCACCCAGCACATCTGACTTCCCTTTAAGCACTCGCTGCCGCCACCGCCAAATACCACTAGGCCCAGAACTGTTTTCAAGGTTTATTTTTGCATGCAAAGGAGGAGATCTCCACAAATAGCATTTTCCCTGCCTCTGGCCACTGAAGCTGAGCAGGAATCTCAGCCTGCTGGCAGAATCTCGGACTTGCATCGTCGAGTATCTGAACTGTCCCAGTGGCTGGTGATGAGGCTCTGCCAATGAGAGCTCAGGCAAAAGTGTTGCTAATTCAAGTCTGACGAAGTGGGTATTCACCCACAAAAGCTTATGCTCCAATACATCTCTTAGTCTACAAGGTGCCACAGGACTCTTTGTTGCTTTTTACAGATCCAGACTAACATGGCTACCCCTCTGCTAATTCAAGTAACATCCAACTGTGGGTGTTTTACGGGCTGTGCAGAGTTAAATAATCCCAGTGCTTCTGAACATGTGGAGCAAAACTCAGCCCTACCACACATTGATTCAAGGAATTGTGGACATTAGAAAGGGAAATATCCTATTAAATCACCTGGCCATTCCCTGCCAATGCTGGACTGTTCCCTACAGTCCAATCCTCAGTGCCATGGCCAGTCTAGTTCTACATGCAAAGGGGCTTCCACCTCTTTTCCATTGATTCTCATGTGCTGATACATCAGTTGGGGGAAGTTCTGTCTCTTGTGACATGGATCTGCCCAGAATAATGATTCATTGCAAGCCAGTCAGCATGTCTGGAGATGACCCTAGGAGAGGCTGGGTCTTTGTCTCCCTCTAGTGGCTGCTGTACCTAAGATGCATGAGTCAGCTACTGTTTCCAGCTAAGGAACATAATCCTTTAGCTCAGGCAAGAGCGGTTTAGGCTTTTAGCTTCCTAGGTCCTGGCTTCAAACGCTGCTGTTGGCTCATGCACAGCTGGTCAGACTTAGGGTGGCATCTTCAAAAGCACTCAGTGGTGACCTAACTCTGATCTCATTGAAGTCAGTGGGGGCTTTACCATTGACTTAGGGCAAGGTCTCTCTCTCTCATGCATTCTGAAAAGGGTATTTTCCAATAGCACCTGAGTCCCATTAATAGGAGTTGCACACATACATTGCAGAGAGGGTGAATACGTGTGAAGGTGGGGAGAGAGAGAGAGAAATATCAGGTGTATCTGAAAGATTGAGGCAACATCACATTGTTTAAAAACTTTAATGTAGCCAGAGCCTTCTATTGGTAGCAGTAGAAGGTTATCATCATCTATGTGGACCTGCCTCTAGAGGGGGATAGAGACACACACACTTCGCCAGTGGGTTTCAATCCCCTTTCTCCCGTGCTCTCTCTCAAACCCATCCATCTTTTGCTGTCTAGAAAAAAGCTGTGAAACCCATTAGCAAGCCCACTGTGTGTCTCCATCTCCCTCTAGTGGCAGATCCACATAGACAGTAACAACAAGGAGTCTGGTGGCACCTTAAAGACTAACAGATTTATTTGGGCATAAGCTTTCGTGGGTAAAAAACCCACTTCTTCAGATGCATGGAGTGAAAATTACAGATGCAGGTATTGTATACTGACACATGAAGAGAAGGGAGTTACCTCACAAGTGGAGAACCAGTGTTGACAGGGCCAATTCAATCAGGGTGGATGTAGTCCACTCCCAATAATAGATGAGGAGGTGTCAATTCGAGGAGAGGCAAAGCCGTTTTTGTAATGAGCCAGCCGCTCCCAGTCCCTATTCAAGTCCAAATTAATGGTGTTAAATTTGCAAATTAATTTTATTTCTGAGCCTTCTACTGCTAGCAGTTACTTGGTGAGCTCAAGTGGCGGAGGTCTGTGCTTTGGATCTAAGGTTCCAACCCTGCTGGTGATGCATGTGGATGTCAATATGGTTCCAGATGATGGAAATTTTATTTTTTCAAATTTTAAGTGTTTTAAAAACTTGGGAAATCACATCCCCAAAAGTCATGTTAAAAGAACATTATTCAGGTCAAAGTCAATCACTCAAATGTTAGGAAATACCACAATTAAGGGTGCCTGAGCAACACTAATTTGAATCCCAGGACCCTGGCCTCACTCAGTGCACAGTGCATCTCCCTGCTCTGGGGATAAATCAGGGCTGTGCAGTGAAGGAGGCTGTTGTCTGTAGGGCCCCTGCCTCATTTGTTGCAGAAGCCGGAAAATGTGCAGTGACTGAGGCAGGGGATTGCAGAAAGAGAGGATGGTCTCATGGTAAAGGCAGTTGACGGATGCCCTGGAGAATTGGGTTCTATCCCAACTTCAGCCATGGAGTTCCTCTGTAATGCTCATGAATGGTGTGTGTACACTTAAAATGCTGTAGCTGCACTGCTGTAGCGCTTCAGTGTAGACACTTTCTACACCAACGGGAGGGGCTCTCCCGGCAGTGTAGGCAATCCACCTCTCTGTGAAGCAGTAGCTAGGTCAACAGAAGAATGCTACCCCAGGGGTTAGGTTGGTATAGCTATGTCTCTCAGGGGTGTGGATTTCTCAGTGCAGACCAAGCCTAAGTCACTTAAACCAAACTTTTCAGAGGTGTCACTAAGTGTATGTGCTTCATTTTCGGGGACACAGTTTGAGCCCCGAGGGGTCTGATTTGCAGAAGTGCTGGGTGCTTACAATTGCAGCTAACATCAAGGGAACTGTGATCTGAACATATAAAGTGCTACCAAATGCCTTGAGAAATCAGGACCTGGGCTTCTCAAACTGGGCACCCAAAATCAGTTGACACTTTTGGCTTTAATCTCTGTGCTGCAAGTCTTGCGGCTGTAAAATGGGGACAACAATACCTCTCAGCTCACAGGGGTGGGGCTGGGAGAGAAATTCCTTTACATTTATAAAGAAGTAAGATACTACAATGAGAGCACTACAGCGAAGCCCAGGAGGAAATTAGTAATTCTGTATTCAGTGCAGGGTTTGGATGATGTGCCTTAAAGAAGGCCTGAGGCCACATGTTGAAAAACAAGGATAAAAAATATTGAATAGCTACCCATGTGGTGAGTACTGTCCATCCTGGAGTCTGAATGAGGCAGGGGGTCTTGTGGGGGAAAATAGCATGTGATCGTACCTTTACAGAATGTATCATAATGAACATACACAAGGGGGGCAAATTAAGGTTGCACGGGCAAACGTAACTCTGACTTTGCAAAACCTTTGAGTACTTGACTTTGCAACCTTAATGTTCTTTAAACAGTTTTTTCCTTCTATCAAATGTCTAGAGAGAAGACAGACTGAGAGATACACATACAAATACAGCACCTCCTTGGGAAGAGAACCTAAAGTTGAAGTGGTGCAGGCACTTACAACTGCATTTGTAATCATAAGAGTTGCTCTTTAAAAGATGATTTGGGCTAGAGTGAGCTTCATAAAGTTAGTGGAGAAAAATAAACAAACAATCTCTCAGAAGTGCCTAACTACTTCATTAAGGTTTCAGATGGGTAGTCATGTTAGTCTGTATCAGCAAAAACAACGGGGAGTCCTTGTGGCACCTTAGAGACTAACACATTTATTTGGGCATAAGCTTTCGTGGGCTAAAACCCACTTCATCAGATGCATGGAGTGGAAAATACGGAAGCAGGTATAAATACACAGCACATGAAAAGAGTGCTGTCATTGCCAATTACTGACTCCAGCTAAAACCACTCTGAGACAGTTCCCCCTTATTGCCAGCCCACTTTTTTCTTCCCAAGGCCTTTGCTCCCTTCCTTGCTGACCAGCAGGCTTTGCACCTGGGTTCACGTAGAGATAACACTGGTATGTCGGTTGGGAATGGCTACACTGGCTTGTTTTCAGACAGATTTCTTTTGTCTTATATAAAACCAGCTGCAATCACCCCTATCTGTCAGAGGCCTGCTTTTTAGAAACTTCCCCTTATCTCATTAGTTATTCTTTACACCAAACATCCTCCCTACTTCATTCCTTCTGGCCTTTTAACTCATTATTTTCAAGACCTTTCCATCAAAAACCAAGTGAAATTCACTGCTTTGAAATCAAACCAGGCAAAACGTGATTTTTGGGATGAGTTTTGTCATGAGATTTTCAATGAATTTAAAACCAGAAACATAGCAACAATCAAGAGTACAAATCTATATAAGCTAAAACTGAAGCAAATGCCCTCATGACTCACCTATTGCAGTGCTCTGATCAGGGCCCTTTAGGATGGTCAAGCTGTCTGGCTGTTCTTTTAGGCCTTTTCCCTAAGCCCACTGAAGTCAATGGAAAGATTCCCATTGGTTTTAGTGGACTTTGCATCAAGGCCTCATTGCTTCTCACCTACCCACCTCCTCATCCACATCAGCCGACTTTTAATCCTGGCATTTGATCTTGACATGACATTTCAATTTTGTCAAACAATTGGTACATTAGGTAGGCAAAACACTGCACCCACCAGTGCATAGAGTAGCCATGGGTTTCTACGAGGTATCCTGTGGTAGAACCATCACCGATTGGGCTCAGTGCAGGAATTCTGGGGTGGAAGTCTCTTGCCTGACTTACGCAGGTCAGACCAGATGATCGTAATGGTGCCGCCATGAGGGAGGACATAAAACCTTTGGAATGTGTGAGCACTGCTTTGTGTCATGGCACATGCTTGATTATTCACATTTGGAGCCATGGCACATTAAAGAAATGTCTGTGTTTTGATATGAATGACATCAATGTTCAGTGACTTTGAGCTCAATATGAAAACAAACAACCTGGACAAACCTCCATTGAAGAAACATAGCCAGAAATGAGCTCAAGCCATTACTCACGTATGGGTTTGGGTTTTTGTTTGTTTCCAAACAAGTGGTTCCTCCACACCACACTAATCCAAAGGGTTGGAAATATCCTCTAGCAGGATAGAATCCAAGCTGATAGTTCATCTTAAAATTGAGGGCAAGAGGCTGCCCCACTGGCCATACGCTGATTCTTACCAGCTGAGGATCTGGGTGTCCGTATGAACCTATACAAAACTTTTTGAAGGGTTGCATAAAACAAGTATCTTGTGCTATCCGTTTAAAATGTGCTGCTTTTTAATTCCATTGGGTATCCCATTGTCATTGTCATGAGCAGAGAAACAGGAGCTCCTGACTATATCTGACTCTGTCCCATGATCATGCCCCTCTTTCTCCATCAATGTCCTGTATAATTTTTACCTACTTGATCAGCCAGACCTTTATTTTGAATCACTGTGGTAAGCCAGGTGTTAAGGGAGCTCTTTTCTTAGGCCCTGTGATCCAGGTCATAATCAATGTTCCACAGCATCTTCCAGCTCAAGCTCTTTGGTTTTCACACCTGATGGTGGGGAATCAGTTTAGATGGAAACAGGCAGAATGCCAGTCCAGGCTTGTGACTAGGCTCCCAAGCAAAGCCGTGGAGCGTCACATTCCAGAGTGTTCAACTTCAGTGGAAGTAACTGGATCCTCTCCTGGGTCTACACAAAGGGCATTCAGTGCATGGGATTTCCAGAAGGCCTGAAGTTAGTCAGCCACACGAGTCCCATTGAAAGTCAATGTTGTACTCCCAACTCTAAGGCGCTTTTGAAAATCCCACCTAATATCAACATGCAGGCCACATTCACCATTCAGGTAAAGAGAACAGGGGTAACCCAGGTTAGAGTTATTTAGACTTTGGTGCATGCATAGACAGAGAGATGAGAGATGAGAGAGAGCTTGTCTGAGTGGCAGGGCTGTGGGACAAGTTACAGTTTGGCTCAGCTATGCTTTACAGTTGATACTGTCATTCACTCTAAAATGAGACTATCGCACATTTTTCGTAGGCTCTCCAGCTCAGTTCAGCACAGATTCCTGCATGGATGACAGAGTATTTTTCTTCAGTTAAGTGATACCAAATCCACAAGAGTTCCTGCCCCTGCAGTGAAACATCATAATACACAGTGATGCAAAAAGCAGCTTTACAAACAGCGATATCTCAGCTCCCATGTTTAATATCAGTGACATCCCTTCCACTGATCAGAAGCATCAGACTGCATATTCTTATGGAGTAGCCTCTTAGGGATATTTTATCAGGGCTATAAATACAGAGCTTTCTCTTTTGCTATTTCAGTGCTTCTCATCTATGGTATGCCCCAAACCCGAAAGTCATGGATGAAAAGTTGGCATCTTTCACCAAGTTTTTCAAAACCTCAAGTAAAAGTTTTATGGGCACAAAGTTCTTATTTTATGCCAACCAATTTGCCAACCGCTGGTGAAAATGGTGAGTAGATTTTGCATTTATGCTGTTTTTTTTGTGTGGTTTCTTTTTTTCTTCACATCATGTTAAAGCGCACTTGGTGAACCAGAATGTGCCCTACACAGTGCAGGGACAAACTTTAAAAAATAGTCATGCTTTTCTTCCCAAAGTATAAAGTCAAAATTAGTACAGCTCTAATTACAAAAAAAAATTAAAAATAAGGAAAAAAGCAAGAAAGGCAGACTTAAGCACCAGGTTTATTAATCGAATCCACAGTGTATGGAATTTGATATACACTTCATTTATCAAGTCAACATCCTACCACTACCTACTACTTTTGCTTGTGGACTTTCAAAGTCATTTAGCATTGCAGACAACTGCAGTGCTGAATACCTCCAGCCTTAGTCTTATTAAAGACTATTTTCATACCCGTAAACTAACAGAACAATGCCCCATTTTATAATTAATAAACATTGTTATTAACGGATTTAAACAAAGCTGGCTTTCATTCCTTTATTTAGTGGTGCATTTGGTGAAGCACTTAAGAGGGGGCCATTCCAACGCACACATATAACTGTTTTAATTGCATCCTGTGAATTTATTTTTCCAGGGAGAAATATTTCTCAGGGAAAATGTCTATAAAAGTAACTTTAGAAGCAATGTAATTTTGTGAGTGTTTCCTATAGGAAATCTGTTTAGTTTAAGTCCCAGGTTCTAACACTCCCTTTTATGCAGCAGTGTAACCTGAAGAATGCTGCTGACAACTGTATAAAGCCCCAGTATCTCTTCTGAAATTAAATCATTGATGGATTTGTGAGGCAGATCTTGGTGGGACCTCACTTCCTTTCTTTTGCTTGGAAGGCTCCCTCCTCCCCTCCACAACAAAAAAACTTGATCCATCTTCCATTGACTCACTACACGGGGAAGGTCCAGGAGCAGATTGACCTCCACGTGTTAGAGCTTTGTCTGCTAGTTATTTTTAATTTTGTTTATTTAACCCAGGCAGCCCCCCTGGGTACTTTGCACTGCTTTCCCAGCTGCAATAAGTAAAACATTATGGATTTCAGAGCTTTCAAAGCAAGAGAGTTCCCAGGAAATGTGTTCCTCTTGGGAGATGTTCAGTTTAGCTTAGGAGCTTAGCAACTCAAAAAGCCGGAAGTTTCAGTCTAAAATCAGAATCCTCTCCCGACCGTTAGTCTGCTCACAGATCATTCAGATGGTGCGCCAGAGCACCCATCCCCATTGACTTTACAGAGAGGCAGTATGATCCGGTCAGCACACTAGTGAGAGTCAGGACACCTGGGTTCTATTCCAAATCTGTAAAATGGGGATAAAAATACTTCATTTGTCAGATTAGACAGACAGCTCTTTGGGGCAAGGGCTGTCTCTCACTATGTGCATGTACAGCACCAAACAGGATCAGGTCCTCTTGATATCACCTAGGGCCTCTAAATGATGCTGTAATGCAAATCATAATAAGCGCTAACTATATTTTCAATCCACATCGTAGTCTATAAAGGACATCCTGGAGGAGCCAATTCATCTCCCAGATTCTCCCACTCGGGGGAAGCTTTATTAGGCATAAAAAAGCAGTTACTTGCAGTTCTTCACTGTGCAAGCCGTTCTGTGGTGACAAGTTATTTACAGTTAGCATTAGATAATGCATTGGTGTCACCACAAATTATCCTGCATTTACTACTCCTTCCAGCGGAGTGAGTCTGCAGTTGTCTTAAAATGCTGAGTGGCATTTCACGGTAAGTACTGCAGGTTGTTATGAAACACGGTTACAAAATCTTTGGAAGGTTCTGGAAGCTGATAGAGAAAAGGCAGCGGGAAACTGATCTGTGAAGTCCTTTGTCATATGAGGAAACAACTTTTTTTGCCATGTGAACAGTAAGGTTAGTATTATTGGTTCTTTGTATTGAGAGGACGCAACTGAGACTGGAGCTCCATTGTGCAGGGTGCTGTAAACACACAGCGAGATTCAGTCCCTGCACTGAAGTACTTACACTCTGAAAAGATAAGACAAAGAGTGAGAGGACAAACAGCCCCCAGGACACAACATTTCTTCTGCTAGATGATACAGTATATTAGTGGGAGAGGTAGGAACAGAACCCAGCTCTCATGAATCCCAGTGCAGGGCCCTATCAGTTGAACCACACAGCCTCTGAAAATTACTGCACTCTCAAGCCAATATTTATATTTCTTTGATCTGTAGGGCTTTGGCAGGATTTGAGGTCTGAGCAAACAATTTCACTGAATTTCAGACTGACCTAGATGGTGCTGTATATATCAGCTGCCCAACTGAGCTGCACCGCATAAAAGGTCTCCTCCACTTCTAGTGAGCCAAAGAAAAAGAGGGCTGTAAACTCAAAGCCACCTCATAAGACTGCATACTCCCTTATCTAACTAGTGTGCTAAGGTTACGACCAAGACCAAAGAGTATCAATTTAACCCAGGATCTCCTCATAGCAAGAGAGGATGGAATATACCACATTGAACAAAGGGAATGGAGAACAGAAAGGCAATCAGTTCTTAAAAACTTTCCAATTGGACTCGTTAGAAGGAAAATCTGATCATGAGGCCAAGGCATGAATAAACGGGCTGGAACTCACCAGAGACTCAGAGGGGTGCGAAGACCAGTGCTGAAATGGAAATGGAACCTTCGATTCATTCTCTTGGACCCGTTGGAGAATAACAGAGTTCTCACTTTTTGTTTGGGTATAGCAAGTCAGATACTTTATTTTTTCTAACAATTGCATAGAGGGAGAGAGCTAAACCTGTACCTTATTGCAATACATGTATTGGAAGCCAGGGTTTCTTTTAAATATATAAGTTTATTTAAATTAAAGGTACCTTTTAGTGGGCATTGTGTAGATGGATTTGCACGCATGTAAAGATTTTAATTATTTAAATACCTGCAGGTTGTTGGATCGTAATGTACGTACATGAAATAAGCTGGGGTACCCTTAGGGGGTGAGAGGGAATGCTTAGACTGTTCCCCACCCATTTTTTAATTACACACACAGGGAGGAGGATGCCCTGTCCGCGCTAGCGGCTTATAAACTAAGGATCTCTCCCTACAGGGTACTCACACAGGAGAGGCTAACGAGGATGGCCACGACCCTCCTACACCTCCCTTCAGCAAGATCGTCGGCTAGTCTCAGAAAGACGGCGCCGCTTACTCTGTTGCATCCAATGAGATGATCAGACTGTCAGTGGCTCACACAGAGAGGAAAAGGGGAGGGAAGATGGGTTCACACACTCCTAGACCCAGGTAGCCTCCTCGCTGGACGATGCCAGGCCGAGTTAGCCCATCGTGGGTCAGATTTTTTTTTAAAGATTTTTTAGTTACCGGGCTTGCGTTCGAGTAGTTTTGGTTACGAGCCAAAAGACTGTGTTTTTTGGTAACTTTTAATTTACATTGGTGTACATATACATATATACATAAGGCCTTTATTTTTATGTACCACAATGCATTTACACTATGAGGCGGTAACAACCCCTTTTGAGGCAGTAAAAACCCCTCAGCACCGGTGCATACCTATGCATTTTTTATATGCATATGGGGGTGGCTAAACTAACAGAACCGCATACAACTACCTTAGTGGGGGCGGCAAAACAACTCCCCAGAACCGCTTTGCATTTGACCTTGCTGCACAGTTCATAAGTTTGGATGGCGTGAGCCCAACAGGGACAGACGGCCCCACTAACAGTTCTCCTTCAACACCCCAATAGAGATTTTAAAAGGTTTTTTACCTTTATTGTGGCGCCATGGGGTTCGAAGGGGAACGATCCGTAGCGGCTGCCGGTGCCTTTGCGGGCGTTGCCATCCCGGACGAGCCCCCAAATTGTCGAAGAATAACAGAGTCCTCACTTTTTGTTTGGGTACAGCAAGTCAGGTATTTTATTTTTTCTAACAATTGCGTAGAGGGAAAAAGCTAAACAGGTCTCTCTACAGGTAAACAATTACAGCAAACCTTTATACCTTTCATTACAAACAATAATAAGCAACAGCTGCATTTTGTTTATACATAGGCCATTTTAATATTTTTTTTTGTTTTGACTTTAGTCTACATAAAATATTTTTTACACATTATTTACACAAGGTTGCAACAACTTTTTACACAATTTTTTTCCACTCGCTTCATACAATTCTTGCTTTTACAAATTTTGCGTTATTAGGGTTACAGTTAGCCTAACTTTTGCTAACGAACTGTCAAGCATTGCATTTTTTTTTTTTTTTTGCTTTCACAGACCTGAACAACCAAGTTCCATCCCTCCCATGGTGCATTTCTCACTCACCTCAGAGAGATGCTGTAGGTTTATAGTTTTCTGGGAACATTTTGTAGGGCTTACAGTCACAATTGGAAACTACAACTGATGAGTCGTTATTTGCCAAACCGGGAAAGAAGGGACTCTACCTCTAAATGGGCTTAGAATGAGAGAAACATCTCTGACCCGAAACCAGGACACAGAATCAGGCCCTGATTGGAGACAATTCTTGAGAAACTCCAATAGCATATCCTGAGGGAGTTCCTGTGGATCTCGAAGACAGGGTGAGAATGGTTCTCTGCACTCTATGAGTACGTTGGAAAAATGACAGACTCCCTCGAGGGACCCACTTCTTTCTTATTAGTTTAAGATATTTTAACATAACCTCTGGTAGTAAGAGAGAAAGGTGTAAAAAAAAAAAAAAAAAAAGACATAGAAAGAGTTGCTTTCCTCCAACACTGAACAAGGAACATTATTAGAATAAGGCACATGGTATTAACCCTTGAAGTTACTCTGCCTCTTTCATTGCAGAGCTCCTTCTAGAACTTTCCCTGCCCCATCTAGCTACAGTGTAAAAATATCTATCCAATCAGTAACATAGTACAGTAAAAAATATACATATCAGATGGCCTGTCCGTTCATGTTATCCTGATCCTCTGTGTAATCCAGAGAGGTAGTGATAGACAGATGCTGGTACCAAACAAGGCCTCTTGTTGACTCAGAGCACGTTGTCTTAGGATGCCACTTTTGCTCTTAAATGTATTTTTCACAGTTATGAACATTATTTATTATTTGATGAATTCTAACAAAGGGTTTGGAGCTGTACACTACACAGAGGTAGACAGGGTGCATACCCCAAAGAACTTATAGTTAGAAGTGGCCCGACAAATGAGTTATGGAAGGGAATATCCAATCTCTATGCAGTGCAGATTTTTGTTGTTGTTAATTTTGCTGGTGGATTATTGTTGGTAGGCTTTGTAGAGGACTTGTGTTTTGAGGATAGATCTGAATAGGTGGAAACTGGTACTGTATATTTGTGCATTTCCATGTCTATTATGTGTACAGAAAAGCCCCATCAGCTATGCTCTCTCTTATAGTGAGAATTGGGATCAATTACAACTGATTGTTCTTAGATCCAGGCTCTTTTAGAATTATATGCATATCTGACTCAAGCGTGTAAGTGTTTTTAGGCTAAAAGATTCTTAAGTTATTCCATACTCTCCCCTTTAGAATAGCAAGAGGTGAGTCTAGAGAACAGGGTGTTTAGCTTAGGACTCATTTTACTTCCCAGGCTAAATAAATGGGCTAATACATTTTTCTTATTTATTTATTTATTTTGATTTAATCCTCAATAAAAGAAGCATTTCCCAACCTCAGATGTTCTGGGATCTCTCAAGGTTATAATTCCTAATAATGAAACAACAAGACAATGGCCTATCCCACACATCACAAAACAGCCAGTTAACAAAAAAACCCTCCCACTCATTGTCTGTCTTAGACTGTAAAGCTGTTTGGAACAGAGACTGCCTCTTATGATATGTTTGTACACTGCCTTGCACAATGCAGCCTTGACCTCAGTTGGGGCTACCAGACACTACTGCAGTTATAATAGTGGCAATCCAGAAAGGGATAGACTGTAGAAGCTAGAAATTGTAGGAAACTGATAATGGAAGCAAAGGGACACAAGAAGAATTCTATGGCCAGCAGAGTTAAGAACAATAAGGAGTTTTTAAAGTATATTAGGAACAAAAAGAGTTCTCACAAAAGGTATTGGTCCTTTACTAGATGGAAATGGTAGAATTATCAATAATGTAGAAAAAGCAGATGTGTTCAATAAATATTTCTGTTCTGTAGGTGGGAAAAACCAGATGATGTAGTCATATCGCATGATAAAACCAGATGATGTAGTCATATCGCATGATAAGATATACCATTCCACTAGTATCTCAGGAGTATGTTAAACAGCAGATACTAAAGTTAGACATTTTTAAATCAGCAGTCTAGATAATCTGCATCCAAGAATTTTTAAAAAACTGGCTGAGAAACTCACGGTGTTGTTAATGCTGATTTTTAATGTTGTGCCAATATTTAAAAAGGGTAAATGGATGACCAGGGTAATTATAGATCTGTCAGTCTGACATTGATCCTCGGAAAATAATGAAGTATCCGATACTGGACTCTATTAGTAAAGAATTAAAAGAGGGTAATATAATTAATGCTAATTAACATGGGTTTATGAAAAATAGATCCTGTCAAACTAATTGATATATGTTTTGATGATATTACAAGTTTCGTTGATAAAGGTACTTGGTACTGCATGACATTTTGATTAAAAAACTGGAAAGATATACAGTTAACATGGCATATATTAACTGGATTAAAAACAGGTCTCCAAATGTATTTGTAAATGGGGAATCATCATTGAAGGGTGTGTTTCTAGTGGGGTCCTAAAGGGATTGGTTCTTGGCCCTGTGCTATTTAACATTTGTATCAGTTATTTGGAAGAAAACATAAAATCACTGGTAAAGTTTGCAGATGACACAAACATTGGGGGAGTGGTAAATAATGAAAAGGACAGGTCAGTAATTCAGATCGATCTTGTTTGCTTGGTAAGCTGGGCTCAAGCAAACAATATGCATTTTAATACAGCTACATGTAAATGTATGCACCCAGGAACAAAGAATATAGGTCATACTTGCAGGATGGGAGACTGTCCTGGGAAGCGGTGACTCTGAGAAAATTTGGGGGTCATGATCTGTTGAATATGAGCTCCCTGTGTGATGCTGTAGCCAAAAGGGGTAGTGCAATCGTGGGATGCATTAGCAGGGGAACCTTGAGCAGGGCCGGCTCCAGGCACCAGCTTGTCAAGCAGGCACTTGGGGTAGCGGCTCCAGAGAGGGGCGGCAAGTCCAGGTATTCGGCGGCAATTCAGCGGACGGTCCCTCACTCCGCCTGGGAGCGAAGGACCTCCCCCCGAATTGCTGCCGCAGATCGCGATTGCGATCGTGGCTTTTTTGTTTGTTTGTTTGTTTTGGCTGCTTGGGGCGGCCAAAACCCTAGAGCCGGCCCTGACCTTGAGTAAGAGAAAGAGGTTATTTTAAATCTGCATTTGGCGCGGGTGTGACCAACCACTACTGGAATAACGTGTCAGTTCAGTTTATGCCTTATTGGCCCCTTCTGGCCTTGGAATCTATGACTCTATCAGTGTGTGAATTCATCACACATTAATCCCCAGCATTTTTACAGTTGCACACTTCTAGCTATGCACATCTCTGCTTTCCCCAATAGAATATTTTTGCCTTCAAAGAGCAATTGGCCCATGTGATCCTTGCTCTCGCTTTGTACGGACTCTTCCTCTGCCTTTCTGTAGCAAAGGGTCATTCTTTTGCTCTGGCTTCACATTAAGGACATTGTCCACAGACCACTGGAGTCATTAGAACAAAAGCCATTGCGTGGAGCAGCTTTGGAGCAGGCTCTAGTGGTGGGATTTGACCCAGCCACATACCAGTCACTTGTTTTTAAAGGGAGTCTGGGTCCATATCTGGCTCCCTGGCTGACCTTTTGGAAAGCCTCTTCTCATTTTGTTTGGCTGCTTTTCGACTCTGGAACTGCCTGTGGGTTTGGTATTGGTTCAGATTCCTGGTCGATGGCACTTGTTCATAGCACAGCCTTTTCAGCAGAGTGCAATCCAGGATTTATAACAGGTTCTTGGTAGTACTCACTGAGTTTAAGTCTGTAAAACCATTTCAGCTTTAATCACTTCTTTCCACATGCTCGTCACTTTGCAAGGCATTCACTTTTCAGGATAACATTTTCCATGCTTGGGCTCTTGCCTGAAGAAGGACTTTTTTTTTTGGTATGTGGAAGAGTTTGATTCAGATCTGTTCCACCACTTCTGAGCTTGGCAAGGGCGAGAAACTTTTCCCATTCAAAAAAATTCCCAGCACACTTTTTATTTTTAGGAGTAGAGCTACAGAGTGGGAAAAGGCTGATGCTTGGAGGCTGAACTGTTGCACAGGTCAGGCTTTCACTGAGGGCAAAAGTGCTTAGTGCGAAAAACCTGATGACCTCAAAGTGCTGCCGTTGCGGCCTGCAGCTGTGGGGCAGCTTGGGCATCGCTCAGATGCAAGCCCCACTCACGTGGTGCTAGCCCCAGTCCAGGGCCACCCACCCACATCATTCCAGGCCTCCTCGAGAACACCCCACTGATTGGCTGCCTCCCTGCCTTCGGGCCACAGCAGCCAATCAGAGCTGCAGCAGCAGGCAGGCAGAGCTCTATCCCCCCCATACACAGAGCACACAGGGCCTTGGGGAGGGGGTGGGGGAACAGAGAGAGCCCAGCAACTTGGGGTGGCTCAGCCCCACTGCCCCCTCCCTGCCCGAGCAATGGGTGAGCCTACTCCCTGCCCCTCCTCCATGAGTAATGGGTCAGTCTGCTCTCTGCTCCACCTTCCCCCTATGAGCAATGGGTAAATCTGCTCCCCCTTCCCCACTGTGAGCAATGGGTCGGCCTGCTCCCTGCTCCCCTGTGAGCAATGGGTCAGTCTGTTCCCTGCTCCCTCCCTAGGGTGACCAGATGTCCCCATTTTATAGGGATAGTCCCGATTTTGGGGGCTTTTTCTTATATAGGCACCTATTACCCCCCACCCCATCCCAATTTTTTACACTTGCTGTCTTGTCACCCTATTCCCACCCCCTCCCCATCCCCTCTCCATCCCGGGAAGGAGAATGGGGGCATAGGGGGGTGAAGAGCCCCTGGAGCTGCCCCACCCCCAGCCTGGGAAGCTGCAAAGAGTCCCACAGCTGTAGGAGGAGCAGTGCAGCGGGGGGCCATGGGCAGATGTTTGGGTGGGAGGTACAGAATTAACTAACTGGAATTTGGGGGGAGGCTGGAAGCTCTGCTTAATCAGACAGCATTTTATACACATCTCCATCATGTGAACCCCACTTGGTCCTTCCAGCAGAGTTCCTGCCTCGGGAGCTCAAATCCCTCTCTACACCTGGAGAAGCTGGCAGAACTGCGACGGTTACACACACACACTGGGGGGAGAGCTCACATGAAACAGCAGAAGTGACCAACACCAAAATATAATCGGGGGGAGGGGAGAGAATCTCATGATTTTGGGGGCCAATCTCATGACTTTTGGGAGGTATGACCCAGGAGTTTTTAAACGCTGAGTTCTCTCTACTGAAGACTGCTCCATATGCCCCATTACTCCCCTGCATGAGTAGGCAGTTGAGCTCTATGGGTCTGATCCAAAGCCCACTGAAGCCAGAGAAAGTCCTTCCACTTAAATGGCCTTTGGCTCAGGCTCCAGGTGCACAGCTACTAAGCCTGGTCCAAAGCCCACTGAAGTCACTAGGAGACTTTCCATTGACTTTGGTGTGTGTTGGGTCAGGCTCTATGAGCACAGCTGCTGGTTCAAAGGACTGACAAGGTCTGTTGGAGAAGCCAGCACAGCTTGTAAAATGCGCCAGTGAATTACCTCCAGATTTTTTCTCCCTGTTCTTTAGGGCGCCTTAGGAAATGAAATGCAAAGAAATAACACTAGGGCAACATGGAAGCCGCAAGATCAAGCATTCAGAATGGTCAGGAAATTGTAAAAGTTAAGATTGCTCTGGCAATATTATCTCAGCTTCACTGGGCCATTTTCAGTTTTTCCCTGTGTTAATGTAAAAGGTAACGTGTTACTCTTTGTTATTAACCTGTCCTGTACCTTAGTACTAGTTGCATCACAGCTGCACTTAAAAGCACCAAACAAGGACCTATTGTTACTGGCCGCTGTACAATAGAATCATAGAATCATAGAATATCAGGGTTGGAAGGGACCTCAGGAGGTCATCTAGTCCAACACAGTGTAAGAAAAAGAGTTCCCTGCCCCAAAGAGTTAACAGTAGACAAGACAGGCAAAGGACGAGCTATTGTTCCCATTTTACAGATGGGGAAATGATACCTGGCAACCCTAGGATCCTCAGCCAGGTCACCTTCCAGTTCAGTCTGCTTCTGGGATAACAGAAAACCCGAAGTCTAATAGCTTTTATGCCAGGCCTTCTGATCCCATCTGGGGACTTGTCAGTCTCTGCCTCTTAACATGATGGGAATGACTGGGGGACGGGGAGGGAACCCAGGCCCACCATCTCCTCTGGGTTCCAGCCCAGGAACCTAGGGTTAGGCAGATAAGCACCGCTCCTTCCAATCCATCACCGCTTGACTGGGCTGCTCCTACCTTTCTCCTGCTTGTCTGCATCTCTTGCAGGGCTGCAGACAAGATGCCGCTACTCCTGCTCTGGAGTCCTGTCTCCTCATGCAGCTTCTTCCCAGCCTGCTACTGACGAGCTTCCTCAAAGCCACTCCCAGCTTCTCTGGCAGCAACCCATCTCTGGATGAGCTGCAGCCTTTTATCCCAGCTGTTGCTAATTGGCCCCTTAGTTGCAGCTGGAGGGATACTTGGTCTGTCTATTACCTCTTTCCTGGCTGTTGCAACATGGGGTCTATACCCCATTGCAGGGCCTAAGACAGGGTCTGCTGAGCCTGCCAGAAATAATTTAGACTGGGATTTTCAAAGCAGTGTACAGGAGTTTGGTCCCCAAACCCCATTGAAATTCAATAGGCACCTAACTCCCTTAGGTCCAGTGAAAATCTCCACTTAACATATCTTCTGCCCGTCACTCTGAAACCTGCGGTTACTGGACAGACAGCCTTTCAGAGATGATGGTGCATTTTAGCTGGGTGGATAAGCTCCCCCTTCCTCCATTCCTTTCCACACCGAAGCAGGTGATGGAGATGTGACCTGTGCAGCCAGAAAACACTACTGCCTGCATAAAGTGGGGCCGTACTTAACCTGCCCTCCCCCCATCAAACTTTTCCTCGCTTACACACAGGCTGTGCTCCAATCCTGCTCTCCAATGGGGAGAAATTGCCTTTCCCGTATCAGATTAAGCCCAGCAGCCAACAGAGCCAATCCAGACAGCAGCAAAGCAGCAGGCAGAAGGGCCTAGCCAACAGTGGAAGCTCTCTTGTACTTTTTATTGTGCTGCATTGTTGCCTGTGCTATCTCACCTAAGCAATATACATTGGAACCAGCTGGATGCTTTAGGGTGGTCTAACACTTAAGTTGCTCTCCAAAGTAACGTACCTAGAGCCCACAAGCCCCGTACAAATAAAGTACATGATACCTGAGAAAGTGACATTCTAACTTAATAACACATTTAATACACATTCCGGCACAGCTTCTGATCACTTATAACAGCAGATATAAAATTCAGTACAATAGAACAGTATGTAGCTACAGGAGTCAATGGGGCCATTCCCTTATGCTCTGGCTCTTAAAGGCAATATCCCATTAACACAGTCTGAATTTACAGCCCTCCGCCCAAGATTAAAACATAAAAACAGCCCTTGGTTGACACGTTTGTGGAACAGCAATGGAAAGCTAAAATTCGGTGACCACCAAACGTGAACAAAAACCAGTCCTAAGGGTAACTTGAGTTCCCTGTGATACCATTCGCCGTATATTCCACTGCAAAGCTCTTGTGTAACTCTGTGCATGAAAGCGCCATCCTTTGCACTGATTTACTCTCACTATGAGGAGGCATGGCATGAAGGGTTAACCTAATCATTTTACCTACCGCCAGATTCTCAGATGGCATAAATCACTGGAGATACCCTCAATTATACCCATAGGGGATCTGATCCATGAATGCCGAAGGAGTTACATTGATTTATACCAGCGGAGTATCTGGTCCACTGACTCCAATGGAGTTACACTGATTTATACCAGTTGGAGGTCTGACCCCTTGTTTTGTCCTGCCTAGTTTCACATGGCCCAAGTGATGTGACAGTCACAACTTCCATGGAGTAACTATTCTACAACCCAATAGTGCTACCACCAGGAACTTTTCCCCTTCAACATTTAACCTCAGTAATTTACTCCCTGTTCATTTCATTCCATTACTTCCTGTTACGCCTCTTAGGCCCCACTAAATAATTCCTCTCCCTCCTTCCGTCCCTATTCTCTTCCACACAAGATGTAAAGTTCCACTGAAGACATTAGTAATGAGCTGGGCAAAGAGAGTGAGCAGCACGGTAATGAAATGTGCAGATGATCTTAAATACAGAGGTGCTGGAAAACACCAGTAAGGACTGAGAAAGACTACACAGGAAACCAAAGCAAGCTACAATTGTGGGAAGAAGGACAATACAGTGAGGTTCAGCTTGGGAAAATACAAGGGGAAAAGTCATTTATCTCATGCAGATATTCAGAAGGTGCAATTTCCCCAAAAAGGCAATTCCCCCCAAAAGTGGATAATGAGTTAAACATGAATTTGCAATTCAGTACAGTAGCCAAAAAGGCCAATGGGATTTGTGGTAGTCCACATGCAGCATCAAACAATGAAATAATGAAGCTCTAGACCACTGAAACCCATGGAGTTAGGCTGATGTATGAGTGGGGAATGTTAGGGATGTTCTGTTTCCACTCCATTTGCTTTGCTCCAATCTCTTGGTACCTCTACGGGAGCCTTCAAAGATAACTGCCAAATTGATAAATTCTTTAGCTAATTGCTTCAACACTGAAGAAAGCACATCAGCCGGACCCACTGTTTTGTACAGAGCTGGGTGGGAAACAATTTTCCGACCCCATGAACATTTTTGAGATATCAAAACATTTTCCCATTTCAAATCAGGACAAAAAGTCAAAAGCTTGAAATTTTTCACAAACCAAAAATCTGGAAAAAAAAATTTGGATTCGGGTCAATCAAAAGGTTTGATTTTTATAATTTTGAAACCGTTTGTTTCAATTTTGACCATTTTTATTATATTTTACTATAATTAGCTTAAATTTTGAAATAAAAAGTTATTTCAAATCAGAAAACTAGAATTTTTCATTTAAAAAATGATCAAACATTTCAACATTCCATTCTCTAGCTGTAACGGGGCTGTCACTTCCTGAGTGGTCCCTCGTGGCCAGAGTTCCCTTCGTTACAGCCTCTCTCTGTTCTCCCTCTTTAGGGCCCCTTACAGACACCCTTTCTTAGGGTATGTCTACACTACGAAATTAGGTCGAATTTATAGAAGCCGGTTTTATAGAAATCAGTTTTATACAGTCGATTGTGTGTGTCCCCACATAAAATGCTCTAAGTGCATTAAGTCGGCGGACCGCGTCCACAGTACCAAGGCTAGCGTCGACTTCCAGAGCGTTGCACTGTGGGTAGCTATCCCACAGTTCCCGCAGTCTCCGCCGCCCATTGGAATTCTGGGTTGAGATCCCAATGCCTGATGATGCAAAAACAGTGT
Source organism: Trachemys scripta elegans (assembly GCF_013100865.1). Classification (NCBI taxonomy): domain Eukaryota; kingdom Metazoa; phylum Chordata; order Testudines; family Emydidae; genus Trachemys; species Trachemys scripta. Next base: position 72,167,474 of record NC_048308.1, read on the forward strand.
TGCAGGGGGTTCTGGGTACATGTCAGGCCCCTCCCCCTCCTGTCAGAGCAACGGCAGACAATCGATTCGCGCCTTTTTACCTGGGTTACCTGTGCAGATAACATACCACGGCAAGCATGGAGCCCGCTCAACTCAGCTCAGCTTATCATCACCATATGTCATCTGGGTGCCGGCAGACGTGGTACTGCATTGCTACACAGCAGCAGCTCCTTGCCTTTTGGCAGTGGATGGTGTATTACGACTGGTATCTGTCATCGTCGTATTCCTCAGTGAGTTCAATCAGAGGCACCTGGGCAGACATGTTTTGTCTCCTTGAGACTCAGTCATGCCAGCAGTCCTATTGAACCGTCTTGATGATGATGGCTAGCAGTCGTAATACAGCATTTTCTGCCAAGCACCCAGAAGATGCCGATGGCTATCAGTCATGCTGCACTGTCTGCTGCCAGCTTAAGATGTAATAAACAGATGGACCAGATTTGTTCTGTATTCATTTGCTTCCCCTCCCTCCGTGAAATCAATGGCCTGCTAAACCCAAAGTTTTGAGTTCAATCTTTGGGGGGGCCATTCTGTGTGACAGTTGTTTGTGTTTCTCCCTGATGCACAGCCACCTTTGTTGATTTTAATTCCCTGTAAGCCATGTCGTCTCTCGCCCCTCCCTTCCTCCCTCTGTCAGACAATAGTTTCGTGCCTTTTTTCAGCCCAAACATCATAGCACTGGGATCATGGAGCCCGCTCAGATCACCGCGGCAATTATGAGCACTATGAACACCACACGCATTCTCCTGGAGCATATGCAGAGCCAGAACATGCCAAAGCAAAACCAGGCGAGGAGGCGATTGCAGCGCGGTGACGAGAGTGATGAGGAAATTGACATGGACATAGACCTCTCACAAAGTACAGGCCCCAGCAATGTGCAAATCATGGTGTTACTGGGGCAGGTTCATGGCGTGGAACGCAGATTCTAGGCCCGGGAAACAAGCACAGACTGGTGGGACCGCATCGTGTTGCAAGTGTGGGACGATTCCCAGTGGCTGCGAAACTTTCGCATGCGTAAGGGCACTTTCATGGAACTTTGTGACATGCTTTCCCCTGCCTTGAAGCGCCAGAATACCAGGATGAGAGCAGCCCTCACAGTTGAGAAGCGAGTGGTGATAAACTGTGGAAGCTTGCAATGCCAGACAGCTACTGGTCAGTTGGGAATCAATTTGGAGTGGGCAAATCTACTGTGGGGGCTGCTGTGATCCAAGTAGCCAACGCAATCAAAGACCTGCTGATATCAAGGGTAGTGACTCTGGGAAATGTGCAGGTCATAGAGGATGGCTTTGCTGCAATGGGATTCCCAAACTGTGGTGGGGCGATAGACGGAACCCATATCCCTATCTTGGCACCGGAGCACCAAGCCACCGAGTACATAAACCGCAAGGGGTACCTTTCAATGCTGCTGCAAGCCCTGGTGGATCACAAGGGACGTTTCACTAACATCAACGTGGGATGGCCGGAAAAGGTACATGATGCTCACGTCTTCAGGAACTCTGGTCTGTTTCAAAAGCTGGAGGAAGGGACTTTCTCCCGAACCAGAAAATAACCGTTGGGGATGTTGAAATGCCTATCGTTATCCTTGGGGACCCAGCCTACCCCTTAATGCCATGGCTCATGAAGCTGTACACAGGCAGCCTGGACAGGAGTCAGGACCTGTTTAACTACAGGCTGAGCAAGTGCCGAATGGTGGTGGAATGTGCATTTGGACATTTAAAAGTGCGCTGGCACAGCTTACTGACTCGGATAAACCTCAGCGAAGCCAATATTCCAATTGTTATTGCTGCTTTCTGTGCGCTCCACAATATCTGTGAGAGTAAGGGGGAGACATTTATGGCGGGGTGGGAGGTTGAGGCAAATCGCCTGGCTGCTGATTACGCGCAGCCAGATACCAGGGCGGTTAGAAGAGTACAGCAGGGTGCGGTGCGCATCAGAGAAGTTTTGAAAATGAGTTTTGTGACTGGCCAGGCTACCGTGTGAAACTTCTGTTTGTTTCTCCTTTAAAACTTTAACTCTTATTGAAGGCCAGCTTTCTGATGCTTGGGCAATCATCTGGGGTGGAGTGGCTGGGTGGCCGGAGGCCACCCCACTGCGTTCTTGGGCGTCTGGGTGAGGAGGCTATGGAACTTGGGGAGGAGGGCTGTTGGTTACACAGGGGCTGTAGCAGCGGTCTCTGCTCCTGCTGCCTTTCCTGCAGCTCAACCATACGCTGGACCATATCAGTTTGATGCTCCAGCAGCCGGAGCATCGACTCTTGCCTTCTGTCAGCAAGCTGATGCCACCTATCCTCTTCAGCCTGCCACTTGCTCTCTTCAGCCCGCGATTCAGCCCGTCACCTCTCCTCTCGTTCATATTGTGCTTTTTTGCACTCTGACATTGACTGCCTCCATGCATTCTGCTGTGCTCTGTCAGCGTGGGAGGACATCTGGAGCTCCGAGAGCATATCGTCCTGAGTCCGCCGTTTTTCCTTCTAATCTTCACTAGCCTCTGTGAAGGAGAAACATTTGCAGCTGGTGGAGGAGAAGGGAGAGGTGGTTAAAAAAGACACATTTTAGAGAACAATGGGTACACTCTTTCACGTTAAATTTTGCTGTTCACATTATACAGCACATGTGCTTTCGTTACAAGGTCGCATTTTTCCTCTTATATTGAGGGCCTGCTGGTTTGGTGTGAGATGTCACTCACGCAGTGCCAGGCAACAGATTTTGGCTTGCAGGCAGCCATGGTAAGCCACAGTCTTTTGGCTTTTTTAACCTTCTTAACATGTGGGAATGGTTTCAAACAGCAGCGCCCTCATTTCCCATACCAAGCACCCCTTGGGTTGGCCATTTAAAATGGGTTTGCAATGTAAAAGGAGGGGCTGCGGTTTCCGGGTTAACATGCAGCACAAACCCAACTACCCCCCCACACACACCCAATTCTCTGGGATGATCACTTCACCCCTCCCCCCTACCGCGTGGCTAACAGCGGGGAACATTTCTGTTCAGCCGAGCAGGAACGGGCACCTCTGAATGTCCCCTTAATAAAATCACCCCATTTCAACCAGGTGACCGTGAATGATATCACTCTCCTGAGGATAACAAAGGGAGATAAGGAATGGATGTTGTCTGCATGCCAGCAAACACCGGGACCATACGCTGCCATGCTTTGTTATGCAATGATTCCAGACTACGTGCTACTGGCCTGGCGTGGTAAAGTGTCCTACCATGGCGGACAGGATAAGGCAGCCCTCCCCAGAAGGCTTTTGCAAAGGCTTTGTGAGTACATCAAGGAGAGCTTTCTGGAGATGTCCCCGGAGGATTTCCGCTCCATCCCCATACACGTTAACAGACTTTTCCAGTAGCTGTACTGGCCGCAATTGCCAGGGCAAATTAATCATTAATTATTAAACACGCTTGCTTTTAAACCATGTGTAATATTTACAAAGGTACACTCACCAGAGGTCCTTTGTGTGCCCTCAGGGTCTGGGAGCACGCCTTGGGTGAGTTCGGGGGTTACTGATTCCAGGGTGATAAACATATCCTGGCTGTTGGGGAAACCGGTTTCTCCGCTTCCTTGCTGTGAGCTATTTTCATTGTCTTCATCATCATCTTCCAAACCCGCTTCCCTGTTGCATGATTCTCCAGTGAAGGAGTCATAGCACACGGTTGGGGTAGTGGTGGCTGCACCCCCTAGAATGGCATGCAGCTCCGCGTAGAAGCAGTATGTTTGTGGCTCTGCCCTGGACCTTCCGTTTGCCTCTCTGGCTTTGTGGTAGGCTTACCTTAGCTCCTTAATTTTCACGCGGCACTGCTGTGCGTCCCTGTTACGGCCTCTGTCCTTCATGGCCTTTGAGACTTTTTCTAATATTTTGCCATTTTGTTTACTGCTACGGAGTTCAACTAGCACTGATTCATCCCCCCATATGGAAAGCAGATCCCGTACCTCCTGTTCTGTCCATGCTGGAGCTCTTTTGCGATCCTGGGACTCCATCATGGTTACCTATGCTGATGAGTTCTGCGTGGTCACCTGTGCTCTCCACGGTGGGCAAACAGGAAATTAAATTCAAAAGTTCGCGAGGCTTTTCCTGTCTACCTGGTCAGTGCATCTGAATTGAGAGTGCTGTCCAGAGCGGTCACAATGAAGCACTGTGGGATAGCTCCCGGAGGCCAATAACATCGAATTCTGTCCACACTACCCCAAATCCGACCCACAAAGGCCGATTTTAGCACTTATCCCCTCGTCGGAGGTGGAGTAAAGAAACCGGTTTAAAGAGCCCTTTAAGTCGAAAAAAAGGGCTTCGTCATGTGGACGTGTCCAGGCTTAATTCAATTTAACGCTGCTAAATTCTACCTAAACTCGTAGTGTAGACCAGGCCTGAGTCGTACCACCCTCCAGTAAAGTCCATCATGACAGTCCAAAGGTTCACACTTACCTCTGGCTCTTCTTCCATCCACAGGGAGCTCTTCCCTTACCAGAGCCAGCCTCACAAGGTCACTTCTCATAGCTGTTGCTCCCTGGTGTTTAGGCTTGAATAAGAACGTAACAACCATACTGTGTCAAACCAATGTAGACTAGGTACAAACCAAAGCCCAGTATCCAGTCTTCTGATAGTGACTTCAGAGGGAATGAACAGAGCAGGGCAGTTTTTGAATGATTCATCCCTTTCATCCAGTCCCAACTTCTGGCAGTTCGAGGTTTAAGGACACCCAGAGGTTGGCTTGCATCCCTGATCATCTTGGCTAACGGCCATTGATGGAGCTATCCTCCATCAACTTACCAAATTCTTTTTTCAACCTGTTACAGTTTTGGCCTTTACAGCATCCCCATCAACGTGTTCCACAGGTTAAGTGTGCGTTTTGTGAAGAAGCACTTTCTTTTGTTTGTTTTAAACCTTCTGCCTATTAATTTCATTGGGTGACCCTTGGTTCTTGTGTTATGTGAAGGGGTAAATAACACTTCCTTATTCACTTTCTCCACAGCATTCATGATTTTATAGATTTCTATCATATCCCCCCTTAGTTATCTCTTTTCTAAGATGAACAGTCCCAGCCTTTTTAAGCTCTCCTCATCTGGAAGTGTTTCCATACCTCTAACCATTTTTATTTACCTTTTCTGTACTTGTTCTAATGTATCTGTTTTGAGACGCGGCAACCAGAACTGCACGCAGTATTCAAAGTGTGGGCATACCATGGATTTGAATAGTGGCATTATGGTATTTTCTGTTTTAATATCTATCCCTTTCCTACTGGTGCCTAATATTGTTAGCTTTTTTGACTGCTGCTGCACATTGAGCAGATGTTTTCAGAGAATTAGCCACACTAACTCCAAGATCTCTTTCTTGAGAGTAATAGCTAATTTATAACCCACCATTTTGTATGCATAGTTGGGATTATTTTTTTCCAGTGTGCCTGACTTTGCATTTATCAACATTGTATTTCATCTGCCATTTTGTCGCCCAGTCACCCAGTTTTGTGAGATCCCTTTGTAACTCTTCTCAGTCAGCTTTGGACTTTACTATCTTGAGTAATTTAGTATCATCTGCAAATTTTCCAGATCATTTAGGAACATGTTGAACAGCACTCTTTCTGATACAGATCATCGGGGGACTCTGCTATTTACCTCTTTCCATTATGAAAACTGACCTTTTATTCCTACCCTCTACTTGCTCTCTTTTAACCAGTTACTGATCCATGAGAGAACCTTCCCTCTTATCACACGACTGCTCACTTTGCTTAAGAGCATTTGATGTGGGACCATGTCAAAGGGCCTTTGAAACTCCAAGTACACAGTATCAACTGGATCCCCCTTGAACGTGTGCTGTTTGATACCCTCAGAGAATTCTAATATATTTGTGAGGTATGATTCCTCTTTACAAAAAGCAGTGTTGACTTTTCTCCACCATATTATGTTCATCTATGTGTCTGATAATTCTGTTCTTTGCTATAGTTTCAACCAATTTGCTTGGAACTGAAGTTAGGTTTACCAGCCTGTAATTGCCAGGATCATCTCTGGAGACATTAAAAGTCAGCTTTATGTTAGCTTTCCTCCAGTCATCTGGTACAGGGGCTTATTTAACTGATAGGTTACATACCATAGTTAGTAGCTGTGCAATTTCATATTTGAGTTCCTTCAGAACCTTTGGGAGAAGACCAATGGTCCTGGTGTCTTACTGTTTAATCTATCAGTTTGTTTCAAAATCTCTACTGACACCTCAAACTGGGATAATTCCTTAGATAGTAAAGCTCAGATGTTTTTTAACTTTTATTAAGACAAAGTTACAATAAAATATGAACATACTACTTTTACATTACTTATTACTTATTCAAGATCAGGGTAATATTCAAAGAACCTGAAAGATTCTGGCTTGCTGGCTGGGGAGCAATCCTCCTGAGTATGCTAAAAATCATGACCAAATTTCTAAGCACCTATTCCTCTTTTTGGTGTGTCTCTTCTGTGCGCACTTGGTGTGAACACTTTTCCATTACAAGGACTCTTCATGTTTTCCTACATCCCGATTCCATAGGAGGAGAAGTCATATTTTTCCAATAATGTGCAATGCAAAAAGTCTTGTTGCTAACAATATAAAAGAAATCAATTTGTCGTTCTGTATAAAATGTAGATCCTTTACTAGAGCACCGAGTAAGCAGGTCAGGGGATCTTTATGACATTTTGTCAGATGATGAATTTCTTAAATAATTTCTTCTCCAAATCACCTAATTCCTGGACATAAGTATCTTCCCTTTCCCTGCAACCCCTCCAACAGAGCATCTTCCTACAAGCAAAAATATGATGGATCTTAACTGGAGTAAAACGCCATCTATATAGTAATGTTTAAAAAATGTCCTTATGAGCTTCACAAATTAAAGATGTACATTCCCCCTTTCCATATAGCAGCCCACTTATCCAGATTAATTTCTTTGTCCAAATCCCTTTGGTTGTTTTCTTCTCATCATCCTTTTCAATCAAAATATCTTAAAAATTAAATCTTTGGTTGCAGCTTGCTCCTGGGTCAACATCTCAAATGTGGCTAAAGATCTAGACAGAGCCATCCTGTATCCAGATTTCAGAATAAAATATTGGCCTTGTAAATATTGAACCTATGGGGTCTATATGTGATTTACCTGTCTCTTGGTATGAGTCCAGATCAGGACCCAGTTGTCCAAATTGAGTAATACTAGCTCTTACCCACAACGAGTATCACTTTGATATTTCCTAGAGATTAATTCCTGATTATTAATGAAAGTGTCTATGGGAGAGGGCCTTGACAACAGGAATTTAAAACTTTTGTCCAAAGCTGCTAAGATGGTCTGGATGAATGGGTGATTTTTTTTATTTTTGGTGACCTACATTTCTTTTAACCCAACAGTTATTCTTGAGCTCCAGGCTTGTTTGAGTTCTACCCAGTGTTTGGATAGTCTAGCATTAACCCAACTGATCACCTTTTTTTTAAATCGCGATTCATAATAATAAGAAGCCAAATCGGGGGAAGTTAGTCCAATCCACTTGGTAGGCTTGAACAGAACTTTAGAACTCTATGTTTCCATATGAATTTAAATAGCACATCGTGCCATGTGTTAATGTCACGTCAGGGGTACCAACACGGATGCACTGAAACAAAAACAACTTTGGGAGAACATTCATCTTTATCTCAGCTAGCTTACCCAGCCAAGAAATATCATAGTTGTTTCATTCCATCACTTTTATTATTTTATTCCACAGTGGAGAGTAATTTGTTTTAAAAAGATGTATTTTTCTTCCCAATACTTATTCCTAAACATTTTAAAGATTCCTTTATCTATTTACATTTATGTAGGTGCCGACAGCTGGTTTTGAACCTTTCAGTAAGAATAATTCCTAAAATATCAGATTTACTGTATCTTATTTTGAAGCTTGATACCTGCCCAAATTCCAAAATCAATTGTTCTATCATGTTTAATGAGGCTTCTGGATCCTGCAAATATAACAAGACAGCAGCAGCATACAAAGTTATTTTGGGTTTTAACCCAGCATAGGATTTGATGCCCTTTACTTAGGGGCTGTTTCTCATTATTGCAAATAACTCCATTGCCAAATCAAACAGACAGGATAAGGGGCAGCCCTGTTCTATATCCCTAGACAAATTGAAAGGAGGAGACTGATGACCATCAACAAAAGCAGAAGCTCAAGGATGAGCAATAATTCCAGAGAAAACTGATTTCCAAAACCAAACTTTACCAAAATCTATCTGAGGTACTCTCACTCCAGCTGGTCAAAGGCTCTCTCAGCATCAAAGAAAGGGTGCACAGGAAGAATTGCTAGAATTAAACTTATAGCTCAAATTCAGAATTCTCTGATGTTATCAGATAAGCTGCCTGCCAGCAATCAACCCAGATTGGTCAGGGTGAACACATTTGAGCAAGATGACTCTTGATCGATTCGCTAACACCATCTTGTTTGCTGTTCTAGCTACATCCGCTACAGGTCAGATTATATTGAGTTGGATGAAAACTCTTCCTCCACCTACCTAGTTTAGAGCCATGCCAGTTTTTTGGAACCTAGAAAATTGATACGCCTCCTGCTTAAGCAGTCTTATTCAAATAGTCTCCTCCTCATGGGTGGCCTTCCAATGCTGTGTATCCAAAACCTTCCTCTCAAACACCATCAGTTAGAATCCAGCCTCAGGCTTCTTGAATTCATACTGCTTATCCGCCTGATTTCCCGTCCATTTTCTGCACTGCCAAATCTATGTTTTAAAACAAGAAAGATTGCATTAAAGTGCATCTTTCCAATTGATTGTATTGAAGACCTTTCCATTTATCTCCTGGCAGCTTGGAGTCAACAATCATTCTTGCAGTCCTTCCCTGCTGCAAGGAATTTATATACTGTACTTAGTCACTCAGTGGGAAAGAATGTTACATGTGACAGCAAACAATAGTAGCAGGGAGCTTACTTGATTGCAATGGGGTCTATGTCTCTGCAAAGTACAATGGGGAACATAAAGAAAGCAGCTGTGGGGAGCCCAGTTATGACCAAGGTCTGAAGAAAATCAACTTCTTTGCACTTATCTAATTTTTTAAGTTCTTTTTGCGGTATTAATTTCCTGCTGTACATTATTAATGTTCTCAGCCTTCAGTAGACCCCGCAGTGAAACTGGTCACTGCAGAACATTTCATTTGGAGCATGGGGGAAGGGAAAGCAAGGGACAGACCCAACAGCATACCCCGTAGAGGAGGTAAATCTTAATTAGGCATTCGCACGTTTCTCTCTAGCTCTTTAATCGCTCCCAGCTCTACTGTCTAGGTCAGTGATGTAAGTGCATGACGCTATAGGACTTAAGAGAGACAGATACATCTTGACTGGTACCCGGGGGGTTGTCTGAGGTGGATTAGGATATTGTTCATGGTCTGGAACCTATCCTTGTATACTCTTGTTGTGATAGAATTCAAGGTCGCCCCTGATGAAGTCCAGAGACTGTTTGTGGGGGTGAGAACAGATTTTGTGGCATTTACGCTGACCCCCAGCAAGAAAAGGAGGTGAAGCATCATTGAAGTCGATGCATAGGGCTCCTGGCATGACTTAGTGACAAGGAACCAGTCATCAAGGTAGGGGAAGACAATGAGACCGAGAAGTCTGACATGAGCTGCTACTACCAAGAAAACTTTGGTAATGACTTTGGGGGAGGCAAGGGGTGATTCCCTAGCTGATTGGACAGGGGGGTACAGATCCTAAAGCCCCAAATATGGCCAGTAGATGGAGTCGATGGGAGGTCACAGAGGCCCCCATGGCATGGGTTACTATAGGCTCCGAAGTGAATGGTGTAGGTCTTTTGGGTGGTGGTGGATACGTGGGTTAGAGTATCCCAATGAAGAGAAGTCTGGTTCCAGTTCCAGTGATGGTACTGGCAGTACCACTGGAGAACAGTTATATCCCAAGGATGGGACGGGCAACAAACTCCTCTTAGCAGTTGACTCCCAGAAAGATAACACCACTGGGGAAATGGAGGGGTCCACTGGAGAAGGGGATTCTGGATCCAGAAGAGCAAAAATGTCCTATGGAGTGGCAAGGGATTCAGTTCTCCGCAGTGTAAAGGGGTTCTACCTGTCCAAGCCGCCAGAGCTGGAGGAGATTGTATTACTGTTGAAGAAGACAGCGCCATGGATAGTCAGAAAAAAGAACAGGAGTACTTGTGGCACCTTAGAGACTAAAATTTATTAGAGCATAAGCTTTCGTGGACTACAGCCCACTTCTTCGGATGCATACAGAGTGGATGCATCCGAAGAAGTGGGCTGTAGTCCACGAAAGCTTATGCTCTAATAAATTTTAGTCTCTAAGGGGCCACAAGTACGCCTGTTCTTTTTTCTGACTATACATGGCGCTGTGTGCTT